>NC_056750.1:147225994-147362390 GCF_019279795.1 Protopterus annectens
TCCAGATACCTTAAGGAAGCTCACCCCTGATACCCCCACATTTTGTAACAGCCTAGATCATTTATGGTGCATCCCCCCCCCCACACACACAATAATACAGGGCCATATACCACTGTTTCATACACTGACCTCTGGAGTGCATAAGGACACACATGTATTGTGTAGGTGAAGCCCACACATATATGGCCCCAGTCCCACCGTATGTGTATTAGATACAACAGCAGTGGACTGATGGCAGCAATAGCAGTGTGATACACTCACAGCCCACTACAGAACAACCCCTGACAACATGTCATATGTGCATAGCTTTGTATGTACGTGGAGGACAGATGCTGGAACACAGGCCCATATATGGAAAACTGTTGCCATACACTAAGCAAGTCACTGGTGTTACAGGATAGTCTGCAACATACCCTTAGTTAGGGAATTGAGGTTAGAAACATAAATGGATGTAGCCATGTACTGATGCATTCAACACACACACTGCCAGTGAAATATCTGACACAGGACCTGTGTGGTGGACAGACAAAACATGATAGGCACACCTCTGGCCACCAAGAGGATAAGCCCACAGTTGAGAGCTATGCAGGCAGACTGCATTCCAAGGTAAACTAGTATGTACACACACACACACACACCCTGTAACACCAGTACTATACAATGCATAACACAACTCTACTCACACTCTGTCTGTAGTTCTGGAACCTCCTACAAATATGTAGCTGGCCTGAGTGTGCTGGTTCTCCTGTAAGAGGTATTGCTATATGCAATTTGTAACACTGATGCCCACACACAGGAAGGATGTCCATCACACAGGAAAGGTAAAGGGACCACGCTCACATGATGTAGGGATTTATAGTAGGTGGTTGCCATGACAGTGTTAACTGGAAGTACTACACAGCAAGCTGCATGCAGTTAGCAAGTGTAGATCACTGATTGGTGCAGAGGCCATCACCTGATCAATTGCATCACCTACTAAAGCCAGGCTGCAATCTATTCAAAGCATCTCAATCCATTCACTGGAGAGAGAGGGAGAGACAGAGAGAAAGAGAAAGCAAAAGTGAAAGTGGAAAAAAACAAAACAAAGCTCATCAGACTAATAGCTGAAGATGCAGGAATTTAGCCAGCTGCCATTCAACAAGACATCATTCCCACAACAGGTATATGAAGTATATGTACATATATTAGAATGTAATACCTGGTCCATCATAATGGGATAGATGATGTGGAATGAGTTATATGTGCCATCAGGTGTTGTTGTGATGATGTCCGTAAGTGCTGTTAACTGTGTAGGTCAGCACTTATGGACAAGATGTAAGCCATCATAGTGTGTGTGGTGTAATGGGAAGTATATATTTTACATGGCCAGTAGCTGGTGGTGGAAGTAATGCCATTATGTTGGACATGTGGGAGCCACGGCCCACCACTGGCAGGATACTCAGACTCAGGTGAATCTGTAATGTAGCATGCCAGAATGCCATAGGTGCATAATAGGGTTACCTTCAATCAGGTCCTACATATACTCCACTAATGTCAGGCCATGTCCATATGTGGCACCTGTCTGTGTTGTAGCAAGGCAGAACAGAACAGCTGTGCAGGAAGGTGTTGTGAGATTGTGGAACTGATGTCTGAATGTACCCCACATATAGGTATGCATATGTATACATATGTCACATATATAATATATAAAGATATATATGTATATCAGCATGTATGCCCAGAAATATACATATACCCATGTGTAGACATATATATGTGCATATATATATATATATATATATATATATATATATATATATATATATATATATATATGGCATCAGATATATCTACACATATATAGATATATACCTATATACGCATGTCTACATATGTACAAACACACACACAAACATATATGTATGTAAAGACATGTCCCCTATATCACTACCACAGTGATGTGTGCTATGTGTGAGGCAACAGCACACATATAAATACACGCAGATATCTACAGCTGGCAGTGTGTGCACCATGGATGGGTATGTCACATATTAGTCCCTTGTTGGCACCACATTGCTCCCATCTGTGAAGTATGCAATGGGAATATGGGGAAGTATGGCAGGTACACATGTGGAGGTGGTCAGGATTGGTAGATATAGAGGACAGTCTACAGAGGTGGTATGTGACATGTGGTAGGTAAACACCATGGATGGTGTGTGTGGTCTGTGATGTGGATGCCCCATGGTCCCCAATATGGGCACAATGGTAACAAGCCTCCCTGAAGGTGCCTGGTCTGGAGGCTGAGCAGGAGGAGCATGTTGGTCATGTGAATGTGTACTGGGTGCCTCAGACTGATGTAGCACATCATGTGTCTGTGGAGCCTGGTATGGAACAGACCCCAGACCTGAGCTCAGGGGACAGGAACATGTCTATGTGTGCCCTGAGGGGTGTCAACATCCCCTGGGTGGTTCCACCTGATGGTATTGCTGTAACAGGACATGAGGAGGCCCCAGGTTGGGGCACACATGTAATGTGGCCAGGTATCATGGGCAGATGGGTGTGGAGAGGTGGATCAGCTGGCCAAAAGAACATATACATGTTATTGTGTCAATGTTGTAGAACATTTCTTGGTAGTAATAGTCTACACAATCCCAGTACTTGTCCAACATCATGCATAGATATCCCCAATAACACAGACTGTCAGATGTGCAGCAATCTCAGAGCAGCCATACCACTGACATATATTTAACCTCAGTGGCCCTGACAATGGCATGCAGGTGAATAGTCTGTAACAGACCAACAATGATAGTGACCACACAGGGGACATGCCTACAATCACATTGCAGAAAGTGTGGTACAATACAAAATCTGTCCAAACAGTAGTTAGGCTGTAGCCATACCTAATGAGTTGTGTGTACAGTCTGTTGAAGCTGATATGGTTTGGAGGGGTTTCAGAGATGTGTATTACAAACTGTGGTAACCTTTCCTTATGAGTTGCTCAGACCTGTTTCCATCTTTATGTCTTTCAGCCAAGATGGTACATGCATGGTTGTCCACCTTTTCCAGTGCTGAGAATGATGTGGTGATAGCACACATAATCCAGAACTATCCACTGCTGTTTGGCAGGCATACACATGAGCAGCAGGAGTGGACCACCCTGTGGAACGACCTATTACATAGGTCAATGATGTTGGACTGCACAACCACAGTTATGAGCAGGTCTGGCATCATTGTACTGGCCTGCTTCACAATGCCCATTTGTGTGCTGCTGCAGTCCAAGAGGAATCACCTCACCACTGGGGCCATGCCATCCATCCCCCCTGACACGTTTGGAGGAGCTCCTGGCCAGCCTCGTGGCACCTGCCTGTCCAAACCACCAACAACCACTGGACCCCTTTATGGAGGTGAGTGTCACCCACACACTGGCCGAAGAGCGTGCAGGTAAAGACACAGGTCACGTCAGTAGACCACTGCTGTGTAAACATCTGCATTGGTACAGGTAGATCATGCATATCTGACATGTCATAGGTATAGTGTGTTGCTGCATTGTAGTGATAAACAGATGTCCAGATGTGGTAGTATCATGGGAATTTACCATTCATGTATGGTAGTACTGCACCCAGCCTGTAGCAGTGCTACAGGTGTGGCCACTGACATTGCATCTCTCACCCTCTTATGTAGGTCCCTCTGGGATAACAACAAGGCAGCAGCCTGTAGCTGGTGAGTATGTTTTATGTAGATGTATGCCAACACTCCGGGCATGTAATGGTGATGGTATATTTCATACACACATCTAACACCCCTACCCTGAATGCATGCTGTATATGTGCATGTATTGTTGCTGTGAAATGCATGGTCTCACAGGGACGACCATGATTGGGGTATTGGAAGGGTATGTCAGACACCTGTCTGATACCTAACATCCTGCTATTGCAGAATGTGCCCACAGGGAGTAACATACTAGTGGTAGACATGGCCTACAGTAGTGACATGTTCTAAACAACACCCATGTACAGTGCAACACCAGCGTATATCCCTGTAGGATGCCAACTGCTGCAGAGATACACTATAGCATAAGACATTACAGTAGTCCACATTATCAGCTGGGTCTAGGCTGCAACATGTGGTGTTCAGTGTATGGGACACTGCAAAGTGACACATGTGTATGGCTTACCTGTCATGCATCTGCATAAAAGCTAAGGGAGGGAGGGTCTCAGAATGACACACCAGTGCACTGCAACAGGGATCCTAAGGATGGTAGGAATGGCTCTATCTGCACATAGTCATGTTCAGGACCTGTGGCAGCCATAACCCTACCCACACAACAATAGTGATGGCATTGTGTAAACACCATGGGGTGTGCACATGTGTAAACCTTGCAATCATGCAGAATAGGGGGACATGTGTAGAGCAGACTGAACATACACTGGCAAATGCAGATGGCCCACGTTGGTATACCCCTGCCAGGAGCAGTGACTGCTGTAGTTCACACAACAAGAGGTGTGATAAACCATCACAATAAGGGTGTGCACACATATGCTCACATGGTGTGTATGCATTGCAGTCATCAGCCACACACCTAACCCAATCTGTAGACACTGCATGTGAAAGTACAGGACATATGTCACATACTGGGCCTGTGTACTGCTAAGATATGCAGTGATGTGGTCCCATGGCAGATCAAGGATGTGTGTATAAAATCAGTAAAGGTGTGTACACCCCCCATAGTCATGGTATGCTCTGATGGTTGTCATTGTAGGAGTACTGCAGTGGTTATACATGGTATGTTGATGCTGACAGCTGTAAATCAGGTATCAGGCATTCACCAATGACAACAGTCCACATATCATCCCAGGTATGTGTTGCTGAAAAACATAGGGGTTGTGAGAAGTAAAGCTGACATAACTGACACAGTACTACACATTCCGCAATGGGTTGTACACCTGTGAGTTATGGTGCACAGTACATGGCAGGGTGCAAAACAGGTGCACAGCAATGCTGTGTACATGGGTGCAGTGGTATACAGGGGAAGGGGCATCACCTAGTGACACAGCACATGCATTACACACATGTATACTGTTGCTAGCATGGATTGACTATAGCTGAACTGCATACTGTTCTGTACCATATGTTCTGCATGTTGGCAGATGGGTAATAGGAGGACTGTGTGTACTATCATTGTGTAACCTCACCTGTATATATGTGTGTGTGTGTGTGTGTGTGTGTGTGTGTGTGTGTGTGTGTGTGTGTGTGTGTGTGTGTGTGTGTGTGTGCGCATCCTGGTGGTTAGTTAGTTTACCTGCAGGGTCACTCTGGTGAAGTGGAGGGAGATAGACGCATGTATGATGCGTGTGTGCATGTGTGTGTTTGTGCGTGTGGCCATGTATGCACATGTGTGATTGTGGGGTGTTCATATGGCTGTACCTCCCTTTGGGACCATGCAGTACATGTACATGGACTGCCACATTACACACCAGGAATACCTGTCATGTGTGTAATCACAGGACAGCAAATAGTATAATATGGTCTGTAGCATGGAACAGGCATCCAGAGGGAAGGTAGACTCCAGGTACACACTTAATATCGCAGTCAGCAGAGAGGTCACCTACAACCCACATATGCAGATCTACAGATGCACTGGGGAAGTAATAGTCAACACCAGGGAGTGTATCCAAATATTACAGGTGTCACATGATGGGCTGACGGAGCAGCATATTTGGCATGTACTGAGCATTACAAACACAGGACACACCAGTGGGAGGTATTATGGATACAACATAGTAGCCTATACATATAGGGGCCATGCACATCATTTCTTGCCATACAGAGGGTGCATACCGAATGACAGCAGTGAGGCCATGTAAATCCACTACACATAGGTCAGGCAGGTAAAGTAGCAACAGGCCTTGTGTTGTGGCTGCTTGTGTGGGCATTTAGAGGACTGTGATATTAATGAGTGGTATCAATGTGTGTATGTTAACAAGTGTGATGCAAGATGTGGTAACACATGGACATATAAGTGGGACTGTCTGTAAAGCCATGGACAGGTAGTTATTATGTCGGTGTGTGTGTGTGTGTGTGTGTGTGTGTGTGTGTGTGTGTGTGTGTGTGTGTGTGTGTGTGTGTGTGTGTGTGTGTGTGTACTCTGTTAGGCAATGCTGTACAGGTTTTAAAGTGCATTTATTGTTTTCCCCCACAGGTGGTGAGGTGGGTCAGGGTCCCTACTGCATGCAATCTGATGTAGGTTTCCATACAGACACTGATGATGATGATGATGATAATGTTGAGGCACAGGTGGGGTTGTCAGGGGCTGACACTGTACCAACATTTGACATCCCCCTTTTAGCCACCCCACCCTGCACACAGTTTCAGTGCCTATACATACCCCATCACCAGTGGCCATAGCAGAGGGACAGCTGGCGTTCAGTGGCAGTGCACAGGAAAGTGTGGTAACCATGCCTACTGTCCAGTCACAGCAGGCATAGCTGGATGTTGAGCAGGCTGCCACATAGGCAGGGTGCTGGTGGAGAGGGCTGCTGGACATAATGCCCCTGGCATAGGCGACATAGCTGCTACCAGCAGAAGCATGTTTCAGGCTGTCATGGTAGCACAGGCACGTATAGATCATTACCACAGACAGGGCCTGAGGCTGCAGAGGGCTGCTCTCGCATCTTAAAATGACAATGACCATGAAGTGGGTGGTGCCATCCATGGATTAAGTGAGTTCATGGATAGATGGTCTGGTGAGATGATGGCCCTCATCAGCCATGGTCTGTCTGTGCTTGAACGTATGGTGGGAGTGTGGCGATGGCCGCATGGATGTAGGCCAGCAACGCCAACAGCTGGTAGTCAACGTGGATGTGCCAGGACACCAAGGGGCTCCAGTAGTGGCAGTAGCAGCCCCAGCAGTGTGGGGGGGTGCTGTTCACACCACACTACAGCAGGCCATGTGCACGTGGTCCTTGCCAGTCCCAGGAGGGAACTGGTACCAGTGGACAAATGTCATCAGCAGGTGAGAGTAGCACATTGAGGCCTGTACCTGGAAGAGCCCGAGGAACCCCTGGCAGGTACAGTTCACGTGTCCATGGCCAGAGGCAGTGAACTGCACACACTGTCAGGTATGGTCTGCAGTTGTCCATAAACACCTGTGCAGGGCAGCCACATGGCAGAACTGTGTGCATGCATACTCACACACTATGCAAACACACCTAGGGCAATCCCATACCTACACACACCACACCACCTTGGCTAGCTCCCCAGAGTACACCCCTCACCCACACGCATGGTGTCAAATGTATGGCACACCCTTGGGCTATGGCAAACCAACACCACACCCTGTGCATATGATGATAACTGTGCCCCATCCCTGTGATCCATACCATCGATACAGGGACAGGCTGATATGGTTCTGATGTACATGGTGACTGTACAACAGTGTACCCCAGTACTGCAGTGTAACATGTTGTAGGGCATGGAGTGTGAGGCATATTTGACAGGGAGTGTAGCCATCCAGCATTGATGCCTTATAGCTGTTAATAGCACTGGTTGATTGTGGTCTCTATAATGTTATCCAATTGTGTTGTAGGTGTACATGTGTCAGCACTAAGCTGCCCTGTGCATATGATTATACCTGCACCCCATCCCTGTCATCCATACCATTGATGCAGGTACAGGCTTATATGGTTCTGATGCACATGGTGACTGGACAACAGTGTACCACAGTCCCGCAGTGTAACATGTTGTAGGGAGTAGAGTGTGAGGCATATTTGGCAGATATTATAGCCATCCAGCAATGATGCCTTATAGCTGCCAGTAACACTGGTTGGTTGTGGTCTCTCTAATGTTATCCAATTGTGTTGTAGGTGTACATGTGTCAGCACTAGGCTGCCCTGTGCATATGATGATACCTGTGCCCCATCCCTGTCATCCATACCATCAATGCAGGGACATGCTGATATGATTCTGATGCACACTGTGACTGTACAACAGTGTACCACAGTCCTGCAGTGTAACATGTTGTAGGGAGTAGAGTGTGAGGCATATTTGGCAGGTAGTGTAGCCATCCAGCAATGATGCATTATAGCTGTTAGTAACACTGGTTGATTGCGGTCCCTATAATGTTATCCATGTGTGTTGTAGGTGTACATGTGTCAGCACGAGGATGGTCTGCAGTCATAATGCACAATGAAGTATGTCACTGTGCTGACACCATGGCTGTGACATATCTGGGGTACAGTCAAACACATTTCACAGGTTACTAAACCAGTTATTGCCTGTGCCACATGGACAGGTGGCCTGCTGAGGAATGTATACCCTGCAACCTGATGTAGACCCATCCACATACATGCACACTGTTACTTGCTAATACTGGTACTAGACCCATACATAGCTATGTTGTCATACTGATGTGTGTGGCTTACATTGCACACACCGCACAACGTTTAGGGTGAGGTGTGTCTCAGGTTGCATGGTACATGCAGAACATCCCCCGGCATGTACAGTATGCTAATGGGGATGTAATGGATGTATTTGGATGATATGTAGTGTGACATACCATCATATACACATTTACAGAAGCATAACAGCCAGACACACATCTGAGATACCAGGGCCTATTGCTGCTAACTACCTTGACCGTGTCTACAATGTGTTACAGGTAGGCTGCACACATCACATGCATAACTGGCTTGGATTGTGGTAACAGTTACCTGTATGATTGATGGTGACAGTGGTAACCATAACATGGTACATGGGACATATACCTGGTGTAATAGTGTACACAGCACCCACATCCCTCACTGGATATTGTAATCCCTGAAACCAATGATGACACTCTGCCATACCCACCATCACACATTGGCCATGACTGTGATACAACCCATAGTATACCCCAACATTGGTACTACAGGGATATGCATCTCATGCACATGCCACACATGTAGTATGGCATCAATCAAGCGTGGTTGTTTGTGCATATCCCAGCTGGATACCTGCCATCTGCACATCTGTACAGGGGCTGACAATCATCACCTTGGCAGGTAGCTATGCAGTAGATTGAGTGCATTGACAGACCAGTAAGGGGTATATACTGTGACACAGCTCACACACCAGGGATACAACAGGGAGGCCTCGGTGTTCAGCCATGCTCACAGATTTGCCTGTTGTCAGTACTACATTAAGCACTCTGCTCTTGCCATGATACACTACATGCCAGTGTGACAGCACATACCCTGAGCTACTATACCTGTATGTCACACATTCATATGGATAACAGTGCTGTACAGGCCTCATATATGTCTGTGTCCCACACATGACACTCATACCCCTTGCTACAGTAATGGCAGCACATAGGTGCATGTATTTTATATGGCATTATATACACTTATTACAGGTTATCAGACTGCGTTGTGTGTCCTGGTAACCAGGGCTAAGCTATGCTTAGCAAGTATCAACATTGCTGCAATATAACAGCTAAGCTGATTTGTGCACTGGTAAGCGCTGCCTACACTAAGTGCCAGTACATTTACCCGTAGCTTAGCAGCACTTAGCTTCAAGCAAACCCACAGAAATGCACTTAAAGCTGCTCAAAACTGCCTTAACCACTCTGTATCTGAAAGTCCTTGTTCTGCCCAGCAACAAAATGAACAGCCCTTGCAGGTCTTGAACCCAGGACCCTTTACACTGAAGTCACAACACTTAACCACTACACCATGATTAATGTAAAGACAGCTGGTCTTGTACCAGTATAGCTGTCAATACACATACTGAGTAGTATTGAACAATTCCCTTTAGTTCCTAAATTGTGTAGTCCTTGTTATTAATATGATTGTTGCAACACATATGTTGTTTTATCATTATGTGCACATAGCAGATACATACTTTGAGATACATGTGGGAGGGTATACACAACCGTGACGTTTACTCATGACAAGAATATGGTTGTATACATATCATAGGTGTATAGTCTACATGTACATGCACATGTATACTCATACATATGTCTGTATACACATAGCCATGTGTACATCTCTTTGTATGTACATATGTATATATATATATATATATATATATATATATATATATATATATATATATATATATATATATATATACACACACACACACACACACACACACATACATATATGTATATATCCATATGTGTATATATAGGTATACATATATTATATATAGATATATGTGTATATAGCTATATATGTACGCACATCCTATGTGTACAGATATGCCTAGTTATGTTGGTACATATATAGAGCTCTATAACTATATGTGCATACATATCTATTCTGATATACCTACTACTGTCAATATATCTGTAGATATCCATACGCATATGTGCATATCTATCACTAGCTGTATATGTGTAGACATATATTGCTCTGTATATGTATATATCTGGGTGTGCATATGTATATCTATGTACATATACATGCCCATCTATATATATGTTGATATGTATATGTGTAATTATATATATAGATATCTGGATAATTATATGTACATATATTTTCACCATATGTCTTGAACATGGAGTGTAGTCCTACTCCAGCCCCTATAGTCCCAACTTCATAGTGCAAGGGGTTGTCAGGTACGTATTGCAGGTATATTAGAAGATTATTGCTACGGTAATTGGGATTGTCTTCACAGACATGGTGTGTGGGAGGTCACATCTGCTTTTCACATGTGCGCCATTGGCTACTGACTGACATCCTAAGGACATCATAGTACAGTACCACTGCCAGCAAGTAATGCCACTGTGGATCACAGCAGAGATATTGGCCAATATATGTGGATGTTCTGACACACTCTGTACAGTCCAGAGGTATACACAGAATCTCTTAGTGCAAAACATGTGGATGAAGCCTGACAATATGGATGTTTACAGCCATGTAGATGGGTATAACACATAACGACTGGTATACATTTGCCACCATAGGTTATGCATTCACACACTGTCCTGACACATAATAACTGCTGGTACAGGGGTGCCATGGTTGCATACTACCTATTAGATATTGACATCCATCTGCACAGCATCCCACTGCTCTGTCTGACAAACATGACTGTTAAGGGAGGCCCAGCAGCAGTACATCTGGCAAGTGTCTGGACATGACATCTCACTGAGTAAGTACACTAACCTGCTAGGCATCTAACAATGCACTGTGCAGGCTACAGGCAGACTGGCTCAACACTGGCCTACATCTCCTATGGGGGAATGCACATTTACCTGCATATATAGCAAGCTCTACAGGCATGTCACAGCACAGGGTAAGATACACCTGTGTGAAAGTGCATAACCACAACCAATGTGAACACAGCCATAGCCACAAGCTAGCATTATATTACAGTATATAAGTATATATATATATATATATATATATATATATATATATATATAAGAATCTAAGTGGCAATGCTCAGATCTGCTTGGAGTTAGTGCAGAATGGCACAAAATACACTGAACCAACTGTTATCGCCAACATCCTGGCAGATAGGTTCAGTGCAAACTTCACCCCCTCTCACCCCCAAAAGGGCCCATAACCATACCAGAAGAATGTAGAGTCCCTGAAATCTCAGACACTCAGGTTAAAACAGCCCTCTCCAAAGCCAAAAACACAGCATCACTGGGACTGAATGATGTCCCAGGCTGTGTCCTACACAAGCCCAAAGATGGACTAACCCCTCACCTAAACACACTGTTCAAACTCAGCCTCTTCACAGGCTACATACCCATAGAGTGGTGCACAGCAACAGTTATTCCGCTCCACAAAGGTACAGCCACAACAGACCCCGGGAACTATCACCCTATAAGCCTGACTAGCTTGGTCTGCAAGGCTATGGAGTGCATCATTATGGAACTCATTAACAGAGACATTGGGAACCTCCAAACACTGGACCCTACCCAGTTTGGCTTTGTTAAGGGCAGATCATGCTTCCTAAACCTGGTGGACTTCTTTGAGACAGTTACCAAGGCTATAGATGAGGGAAAGGTGGTACACACAGCCTACCTAGACCTCGCTAAGGCCTTTGACACCATTCCCCATTCTGTTATTATAGACAAGCTCAACAGCCTGGACATAAACTCCTACATCACAAGATGGGTTGCCAACAACTGGCTCATGGACAGAACCCACATGGTGAGAGTTGTGGGAGCTAGGTCCGACTCTAAACCAGTTACAAGTGGCTTTTCCCAAGGCTCAGTCCTAGGACCCCTCCTGTTCGGCATATACTTCTCAGAGGTACAGGCAAGCACAGGAGGACTATGGCTGACCAAGTTCACAGATGACTGCAAACTAGGGGCTATAATAGATTCTCTGGCTGACACAGACATCCTCCAAAAGGGTCTCACTGAGACAGATATCTGGTGTCAAAATCATGGCCTCAAGCTAAATGCCAAAAAGTGCATAGTCATCCCCTTTGGAAAAAACAAAGTACCCACAAACTACCACATAAGTGGTAGTCCCCTAAATGCAAAAGATGTAATAAGGGATCTGGGTCCCAAATAGATAGCAATCTCACCTTTGATAATCACATTGCCAAAGTGGTTAGAAAATCCTTCTTCGTGGCCCACCTAATCACAAAAGGGTTCACATCCAGATCAAAAGAGGTAATTGTGCCCCTCTACTCATCACTCATCAGACCCATCATAGAGTACAACGCCCCATTTGGGATGTACCTTACAAGATACCTGCAACAGCTGGAAAGACCACAGAAGTACCTCACCAAGAGGATCACTGGCCACACAGTGGTGCAGCGGTTAACATTGTCGCCTCACAGCAAAAGGTTCTCCGGTTCGATTCTCGGCTGGGGTGCCTTCTGTGTGGAGTTTGCATGTTCTCCCTGTGTTCGAGTGGGTTTCCTCCGGGTACTCCAGTTTCCTCCCACATTCCAAAGACATGCATCTGGAGCATTTCTCCTTGGGCCTCCGCTGAAAACAGGCTCTGTGGAACCTAGTCGGACATTCACGGTCAACAAATGTTAAATAAAATAATAAAAATAATAAAATAGATGCCCTATGCAGCTTGACTGAAGAAACTACAGCTGTAACTGGTTGCATATCGCCTACTCAGAGGTGATCTCTGCCTGACATACAAGGCCATGTCCAACCCAGAATTGATGGACATGCTCCACCTAAAGAAAACCTTATCCCCTCAAGCCACATGCTCTAGGGATCTAAACCTCACCACAACAATAAATAGGACATGTTGGAGGGATAGATTCCTGTCCCAGAGACTTTCCATGCTTTGGAACAAGATCCCAATCTACATTAGACAGAGCTCCTCATTAACACTCTTCAAAAGAAACCTTCATGAGTGGATGGGAAACAGAAAGTTTACCTCGGAGATCACTTCAGTGGCTCTGCTAGACAGAGGCACAGGGAACTAATCTAAGGGGGTGGCAAAAGCCAACACAATCTTGCTAGGCTTATAAATGCCTTTGGGCAGATAGCCTAGTACCTACCTATGAACCTATAAACCTATATGGACTATCTGTTCAACACCATCCTCATATGTGCCACTCACAGACTAACCCTACATATACTGGGCTGCTACACAGTTTGGTCTGATGCCTGTCTGTGGTATGGGACATGTATGTGTATGGCTCTATAAATGCATAAGCCAATATGGTAATATACAGTGGAGCAGCATGTAACATCAGATAGGACGGGACCTACAACAATGACATCTACCACAGTCTGTACATAGGCCAAAGTACATATTAACAATACACACTGTCGACATTCACCATAAGTACACAGACCTCCATACTGTACAAACAGCCACAGAATGTCCAGGTTATGTCATCGAATATAACCCCTACTGTATATACCATGTGCAGCAGTCTGATATCTCACTGGCTTGTTATCAGATATGATGATAATAATTATGGTGTACAGCACACATGTACCTCTTAATGCATTACATATGTACAAAGGTTGATCAGAGTTGTGGCTGGAAGAACATACACAGAACCAATATTGACATGTTGCTGTGATAACCTCATACATTTACTGCTGTAACAGGGTTTGTTGCAACATATGTCCTATGAGGGATATGAAGTCAATAACTGTCACGGCTTTCACCATCTACAGACTGCAATCCTCACACCACCTTCTGCAGTTCACAGATACATGCTCTGTGGGTAACACATGAAACCAAAGGCACAGCACACTGCCCACTCTGCAGATGACCCTACAGATGGGGATTCCTCATAAACATAGAACTGACATGACAGGTTTTAAAACATGTAGGACAGCCATATCCACACACACACTGTTACAACAACATTTTTCAAATGTAGTATAGTAGCACTTACAGTCTGCAGTCAGGTCAGGTATATCCCCCTCCTGTGTGTTGCCCTGTTTCCACAGTGTATGTTGTTAGAGGTAAATCCCCAATCCATCTGAGATGCTGTTTGCCAAACAACAGATTTAGTTCCTGCTCACAGTGAATGAAAAGGGCCAACACCAACATGATGTTCCTAGATATTGGAGTGTGTTTCCATGCAATTGACTATGGGAATGTTACCACAGCTGTTCCACATGCAATCAGCTAGGGGAGAGCTGCAATTCATGCAGAGGCCATCAGCTGATCATGAGCATTACTTAAAATACACATGCTGCTGCCTAAGCAAAGCAGGTGTAGTTCTCCACATCCACCAGAGATGGAATGAAAGAGGCAGACAGAGTCAAAGACAAGTCAGGGAGGTGTGGGAGAGTAAAACCTAAGCATGTTTATGTCACACACCTACCAGCACAGGGTATCAAACCCCTGACTATTATGTACTGTTATCACATTACTATGCAGTGAACATTCGCATCATACAACACAAACACAGACACACACAGGGTGCCAGTACTGACATGCATGGGTGCACTGATTCACGGTTGTGTAGTGGTGAACTGTGCCAGATGGCTATACAAGGCTAAATGATGGATATACCTTAGCATCAGGCCAAATGACAATGGTCTGCATTGTGGTTCAGGAATGTAGATTTTGGATTTTCTCACACAGGTAGTTATTGTATTCACCATCCAGTCACCTGGGTGACTAATGCATGTGGGCAATGCTGTACATTGCTTGCCATGTATGTGTTCCTTAGTCCATGACATGGACGGTGTCTGTGATGTGCACACCTTCCACATGCATGTACAGTGACATGTGGAACTGTACCTGAGGTGTCTGGCTATTGTTGTATACACAGATTATCATCAGATGTGCCAGTCCTGACCTCATGTGGCAGGAACAGGTGAGGGATAGTAGGTTTACCTTGCATCTACATTGATAGCAGGATACCAGCATTCCCTGATGTAAGTGGCATCATCCATACAAGGCATGTTTTCTGGCATGGTATGTCCTTTGTGGGTCACATTTGATGGCACCACAGGTGTTGCAGGTGTCCAGTGAGGAACATGGGGAAGGTGCACTGTTTGCATGTATGTCCCTATTGGACATATGGACAGGGTGCCATGCCCTCTGTAGCTCACTGAAATCACTCCATAGTTACTATCAGTGGGCAGTATGCAGTGTACTACCAATATAGTAGCTGTTGCCTAGGCAATAGTGTGTGTGTATGAGGCATGGGTTGAGCGTGATGTCTGGCTAATACTTGGGTTTCTAACTTTGTTTGACTGGCCTTGATGTCACATGTATGGGTATGGATCTGTACCCCAGCCTCTCAGCTATTTCACATCTGTTATCCCTGTACAGTGGACATTGTGATATATATACTAGGGCCACCATATAAGAAATTTGCATAACCTGCTCCACATTGGGCCCAGTTATTACACACTCACACCCACCTCCACACAGGATATGAGTTACACACACACACACACACACACACACACACACACACACACACACACACACACACACACACACACACACACACACACACACACATCATGTCTGGGATTAGAACTCCCACCTAACTATTTTATTACACTACAGCAGTACACAGTTATAGTATGCATCACAGAGATTATGGGATTACTCCTTCCCCAAATTTGTATTTCACATTGGATGACATCAGCAGGATTGCCAAAGCAGGGCATTTGAATTGTAGTGAGTGTGGTTAGGCTAAAATGCACTGCTCCCTACACAGACATGGAAACACACACAAAATATCCACAACCAACATGTGTGGGTATAGAACCCCTAAAAGAGGTCTATATCACACTACAGCATGAAGCTGTTATAGAATGCACCACAGAGATTACTGGAGAACTATTTCCCCAAAGGTACATTTCACAGTGAATGACATCAGCAGGATTGCCAAAGTAAGCCATTTGAATTGTAATGAGTGTGGCTAGGCTAAAATGCACTGCTCCCTACACAGACATTGAAACACACACAAAACATCCACAACCAACATGTGTGGGTATAGAACCCCTAAGAGAGGTCTATATCACACTACACAGTTATGGCATGAACTATGGAGATTACTGGGCTACATCCTTCCCAGAGGTGTATTTTTAGATGGATGACATCAGCAGCCTTGTCAACATAGAGCATATGAATTGTGTGGAGTGTGACTATCCTAAAAAGCATTGCACTCTACACAGGCAGGACCAGACAGCCACACACACAAGCACTTGCCAAGTCTAGGATTAGAACACCTACCTAACTAATTTATCATACTACAGCAGTACGCAGTTATAGGATGTGCTATGGAGATTACTGGGCTAAAACTTCCCCAAAGGTGTATTTCTAGGTGGATGACATCAGCAGCCTTACCAAAGTAGAGCATATGAATTGCATGGAGAGTGACTACCCTAAAAAGCATTGCTAGCTACACAGACAGAGTCCGACAGACACACACACAAACACTTGCCAAGTCTGGGATTAGAACTACTACCTAAATAATGTATCACACTACTGCAGTACACAGGTACAGGATACACTATGGGAATTATTGGGCTACGGCCTTCCCAGAGATGTATTTCTAGGTGGATGACATCAGCAGCCTTACCAAAGTAGAGCATTTCAATTGTAGGGGGTGTGACTATCCTAAAAAGCATTGCTCTCTACACAGACAGACACACACATACAGTTGCCAAGGCTGGGTTAGAACTCCTACCTAACTATTTTATCACACTACAGCAGTACAAAGTTACATCACACGTTACGGAGGTTACTGGGATACAACCTTCCCAGAGATGTATTTCTAGGTGGATGACATCAGTGGCCTTACCAAAGTAGAGCATATCAATTGTAGGGAGTGTGACTACCCTAAAAAGCATTGCTGTCTACACAGACACACACACACACACGCACACACACGCACACACACACACACACACACACACACACACACACACACACACACACACACACACACACACACACACACACACACACAGTTGCCAAGGCTGGGATTAGCACTCCTACCTGTTTTATCACACTACAGCAGTATGCAGTTATGGGACACACCATAGAGATTACTGAGTTACAAATCCCCCAACAGTGTATTTCACAGTGGATGACATCAGCAGGCTTGCCATAATAGGGTTATGGGGAGGGCAGTGTGTGTGCATTGGCCATAACCCATTCATCTAGAGGTTGACACACCACATGCGGGCACACACAGGGTCATATTTCACAGGTACATGTATACAGCTGCTAGATGACTACTTCCTTGTACAGTCATGTTGCACAGCTAGCATGTGCACATCATTGTCTGTAATGCTGACACATACTGTTGGCTAGTATCTGCAGTGAGTGACATCTGAACCTCATGTGGTTGGGCCTGTTTGGCTGTGTGCTGGATGGGACAGGCCTGGATGGCTCCTTGTCACAGTCACCTTCTTCCACACATCTATGTACGTCTACCTTTGGCTTATTATAGCATGTTGCCCTTACATATATGTCTGTATTCCTATCCACTGCGTGTACAAGGCATGAGTGGTGCATACTGACAAGTGTCTGCACTAACAACTGCGACTGCCAGATACGTCTGGTCAACTGGTGTTTGCAGACATGGCCTTCATATGTTTGTGTGTGAGCATGCCCAGCATGACCTTTCCGTATGTTGTTGACTGACATTGCCTTCATTTCTCTAAGTGTGTGAGCATGCCCAGTACGCCCATCTGTATTTAATGTGTGGATCAAGTCCAAGTAGTTTGTACTGCAGTACTGACCTTTTTGTTACACACCGACAGGTAGCATGCTGTTTCTGCAGGGTATCCATTGAGCATTTGGCATTGACTCTTATTACATTTCTGCATAGGAGGGGGTCTCACCTGACTATTTTTACATTTCTACACAGGATTGGGGGGGCACACCTGACTGTTACTACATTTCTACACAGGATTGGGGGGCACAACTCACTGTTATTACATTACTACGTAGGATGGGGGCACACCTGTCTATTTCTACATTACTACACAGGATTGGGGGGAAGACCTGACTGTTATTACATTACTACGTAGGATGGGGGGGCACACCTGACACTTGTAGACATTTGCTATGACTATATTGCTATGTCAGGTACTCCATTTCATTCTGTATTCTTACCTATCATCCTGACTAGGGCATACCAGTGTACTACAGATCATGGCTTTGGTTGATCTACATATTAGTGTCTGCCTTCCCATCCTTCAGAACTAACATCTCACTGTCTGATCTGCTGTAGTCTGTCTGTGTAGGTCTGGGGGGGGAGGTTAACCATAGCCATCATTCAGGGGCCATAGCACAGGCTCTGTTTGGGTTTGTTTCCACCTGTCCTGCTGGCTGAGACTGTTGTTGGGTATGTGAACCACCCTGACTGGCATGTGTGAGTCATATGGACACACATGTCACCCAGCACATTTCCTGCAGTGGGCTTTTTCACCCTGTGTATTACTGGCTACTACGGTGACTCCAGTATGTGTTACAGATATCATGGTGCCACTATGGGTGTCTACTTTCTGCTGCCATAACATTCAGCCACCCAGTTCCCTTGCATGCTCACATCTATACCATAGATACAGGTAATGACATATTCTACTCCATTTGGCAATTGGTAGGTTGATTGACTTACCTTGAGGGTGTGCCAGAATTGCAGAGGGTGCTGGAGGGCTACCTATGTCAGATGCACATAGTACACTCCCTTATACATGGTTGAGCACAGGTAGTGTCATGTTTGGCATCCCTTTTACTGTATGTGTGAGTCAGAGAGAGGTGTCATTCCCTGGGTCCCTACTGTGTCAGTGTATGTGCTATATGTTGTCTCTTTGCTGCAGCCTCGGTATACTGGGCATGCTTCCATCTGCCTACTGGTGCAGGCTCAGGTTGTTTCTCCTCCAAGTCACTCTGTGCCTGTGTAGACCTTGGCATTGGTGGGGGACTGTGTGGCCCTACCCCATGCTATTCTTGCTGCAGCTGTTTCCACAGGATCATATTGTGTAGCATGGCACATACCATTACAATTTGGATACATGTAGCTGGTGAGTACTGCAAGGCTCAACCAGATGTGTCCAGACACCAGAACTGTGACATGAGCATTCCAAACAAATGCTGTATTATACGTCTGGTCTGTGTGTGTGCCTCATTATGGCATTCTTGTTCATGTGTGTGTGCATTTCTGATGGGTGTCAACAGCCATGGCTCCAGTGTGTATCCAGCATCCCCCAGTAAGTGACCGTAGGGGATGTGACCACTGGCAAATTTATGGTACAGCTGGGTCGGATGCCATATGTGGGAATCGTGATAGCTTCCAGGGCAGCCAGCACACAAATTCATTATAATGCCCTGGGCATCAGAGATGACCTGACAGGTGATGTAGGGGATGCCCCTGCGGTTGATGTAGGCCCTACCCTGATCACCAGGTTTTGCTTTGATGCATATGTGCATGCAGTCTATAGAACCCACTACCTCAGGGTATTCTGCTATTTGGTAAAAGAGATACACCTCACGGGTGTTGAGGAAATATACATGTTCACTAGCATGTGCTGACATGGCATCCAGGAACTGGTAGAATACTCTGGATGCTGATGCCTGTGATATCCCCATAATATCCCCAGTTGAGCTTTGGGAGGTACCTGTGGCTAGTATTCCTAGGCCTACACATACCTTGATATCCAGTGTAATGGATTCCCCTCGGTCAGTTTGGTGAGTCAGGTGTGGCCGGCACAGCTCAACAATTTGCTGTAGGAGGTCTCTGTCCACCCTATAGCACTCCACTATCTCCAGCTCATGTAGCCCCTGGTAGGTTACCCTGGGTCTGTACACTCTTCTTCATCTCCTCACTGTGGGTTGATTGGCAGCATTCACATCCTCACCACCCTCAGCCTCTTGCACATGTTGTTCTGTGTTGCCCTTCTCATTTTGTTGGTTTGTTTGTTAAACTTCCCCCACTTGTATACACTAGTGGTGTAGAGTGTGGGGAAAACCAGAGGGGAAGGTGTTTGCATAGTTTATAGTAGTGTTCTGGTCTGGTCTGCTGCCTGTGTAATTGGCTGATTCTGATACATTTTACCTGCCAGCTAAGCTAGTTCTCCTTGATTACCTTCCTACTTCTGTTTTCCCTTCCCATTACCTTCCTGTTTAAGCCCGAGGGCGTGCCGTGCAAACATAGTGCTCAAATGTTCACAGTGCTGCTATTTCCTGGTTTAACTTCTTTTTTCTTCCTTTAAAACTCTGTGTGTGGCGCACACACCCACTTAGGCATTTTAAAGAGTGCTAGACAGGTTTAGACACACCCCTAGCTTAGCTGTGCTAAGCTAGGAGCAAACCTGAGCCACCGGGCTCCAATCCACTTACAGTATGCCTGACACCCCCCCTCCCCATGATGTCAGTGAACTCCTAGGCTTGCACCAAGCTATTCCTACTCTTACACTGTTGGGACCTGACTCAAATGCTGGGGAAAACTGAGATTCACTATCCTTCCCCTCATTTGCATAGGATTGCTTGCTAATGCATAGTTACATGTCTCACACTGAACCTCCCCCCTTAGTAACCACTTCTCACTGGCCATGTTGTCTTCTGCCTGCCATTGGCTTGCATGACAGAATAATGATTTTAGTTTGAATGCTTAATTTAGGTTCATTTTGTTATTTTCCCCCGATTCCATTTGTGCACCACTGCCCTAAGCTTAAACAGCCGAGATTGGCAAAAAAAAGTTGATTTTTTTATTTTTTTAAGCTGTTTGCAATGCCAGTGGCCTTATACTTGGCTATTGGCATGCTTACTACATGATATGCAGCCTTTATTTGGAGCTGTCACAGCTCCGTTTTGGATTTTGCAGAAAAGTACTTGGTTAGTAACCGAGTACATTTCTGCAGATAGTACTAGTCCTGCATGGCTGGTTGCAAGCTTCCTGTATTGCAAAATCACCTCATTTGCATAGATTTCTCCTGCAAATGGGGTGGTTTGCATACAGGGGCTTAGTCCGTGCAGGATTAGTGCAGGAGCACTCATGCACAAACCTGCAGGCTGTTCCTGGATCACATGGCAGACATATTGCCTGCTTGAGCTCCTGCACTGATCTTGCGCACCATGCAAGCTATAGAGAATTCAGGGGATGGTGAAAGGGGACAGCCTTGCCTTGTACCATTAACTATTTTTTTTTATTGGAAAATTATTTATTGATGACCAACGTGGTATACAAAGAGTTATAAAGTATTTTGATTATATTTATGAATTTATTTGGGATATTAAATTGCTGTAAAGTCAAATACAAGAAGTCTAGGTTGACTCTATCAAATGCTTTAGTAACATATAGTTCCAGAAGATATCTGGGGAGCTTATCATTCTCCAAAAGTTGTACAGCTGCGTCTAATGTTAGGGTGCTGTCCTAGGTTAGTTTCTCCTTCATGAAACCTGATTGGTCTGGGGATATAATTGTGGGTCAGACTTTTTTTAGTCTATTTGCTAATATCATGGAAATAATTTTAATATTTACATTAATATGAGAGATTGGTCTATAATTTAATGGATTGGTTTTGTCTGTATTGGGTTTCTGTATAAAAATAGTTTTGGAATAATTTAGATACAAGTGTTTGAAACCAAATTTGCTAATATGACTGAAGAGTCTAAAAAGAATAGGGATCAGCTTGAGTGCAAAAGCTTTGTAAAAATTTGATGTGAAACCATCATGGCCTGGGGCTTTGTTACTTTTTAAACTTTTAATTGCCTCAGCAATTTCCTCTGACATGAAGGGGGCTTCTAAGAGCTTAGCATGTTGTTCTTCAATTTTTTGGAAATTTGAGATCTTTAACAAAAGTGGTATAGGTCTCTGATAAAAGGGTCTTCTGGAGTCCATATAATTCCCTGTATATTTTTTCAAATATATGCAGTATTTCTTGGTTAGTAGTAAACAATTTGTTATTTTATAAAATTTGTGAGGGGCTCTGATAGATGTTTACAAGTCTTGTAAGTAACTTTGAGAGCTGGTGAGGCCAGTGTGAGTAATTGGTAAAGAGTTTCATTTCCTGGAAGGAAATATTTTGTGAGTGGAATAAGTATAACTCTTTCTGTTGAGAGAAAAGTTGGTTTTATAACTCTGGTGCAAAATTTTCTTGGAGTGATTTTTCAATTTTCTGGATTTTACCTCTTATGATATGTTCTTTTTCTTTGGAGAACTTTTTGTAATGAGAGGCTTTCCAGATCAGCAGTCCTCTGATTTTGGCCTTATTAGCCAGCCGTAGTACATCTATTGTAATATCCGAGGTTGGAAGACATGGTTCAAACTCTTTTAATTCACTATTAATCTCATTTACCACTTCCTCTTTGTCAAGGAGATTTGGGTTTAGAGACCAAGTCCAGAAGTTTCCAGCTTTTGGAGGATTATTTAGGGGGGATAATTTTTAGGGTTATTTTAGAATGGTCAGAGAGAAATCTAGGGCTAACTGAGTATATTGTTTCTTCATTTAGTAGGGAAGCTGAGATCAAGAAAAAATCAATCATAGACCATGATTTGTAAAATGGGGAATAGTATGTGTATTTACCACTATAGTTAGAGTAATCCTTTGCATAGTATGGATCAGATACATTAAAGTATAGCATCAGGTCTTCTAAAGCCCACGTTGCTTGAGCATTGTGTGACTTATTCCTGCTAGTTCTGTCCTTTAAAGGGTCAATGACAGTATTCCAGTCTCCCCTATCATGTACTCATGATTAGGAAATTTTAATAATAAGTTGTAGATTTAGATTTGTATGATGAATTTGTGTTGATTTGCACAAGGTCCATATACATTCAGGAAGATTGTAGGTCTACAGGATATAGAATTTGCACATTTAAAATAATGCCATCTTCCAAAATTGCCAGGGCCAAAGTTAAGCATAGGCTCGTTAAACATTTTTTTTACAAGGATAGCTGCTACTTTTGAGTTAATCTTACTGCCAGAAGCAATAATTGAGGTTATCCAAACTTTATCTCTATCTTTATTCCAATCCTCATTTAGTAAGTGTGTTTCTTGAAGAAAGATAACACTTGCACAAGATTGTTGGAGTAAATGTCCAAGCAATATCTTTTTCTTCTTATCCTGTAGACCTTTGACATTCCATGAAACTACCCCCCACATTCTCTAAAGATTGATATATTCCATTGAACTGTAGAAGTGAATTTTGGAAATCCCTCCTTCATAATATATACGTATATATATAGAAACATAAATGTAACACTTTTGAATTTATTGTAGCACTAAGGTGTCTCAGAGCTACTACTGTGCCTAACCACATACCTACTAAAACTGAGAGACAATTTAGGAAAATAAGTAGTATTTCCGCTAACTTGCATAAACTTAATTTAGAACCAGTAAAACAATAGTCAAAATACCATAATATCACAATCAAAAGCAACAGCAATGTATACAGTCAACTAAACTCAAGATGTGGAGTACCACTCAATCAAGACACTCTAAAACTAAGTTCCATTTTAAATATTTGTTTTATATATTATTCATATCTCAGAAGATAATTCCTTTAAACTTGGGATGAACCTGGGTATTTACTGCCAAGAGAGGAAGTAGTTACTAAATGTTATTATATACACCCCTGACCTCATTTTAGCAGATACATGAAGCATATCACATTTCAGTTAATACTTGTAAGACTGAAAAAATTTGCATTGACAATATAGAGTTCCTCTATAGGTAGCTGATTGAGCTTGGGCCACTGATAATTCCAATAGGAATTAAACTAAATTTCTAATTAACCAAGAATGAATAAGGTTAGGTCATCAGTCTACCACTTCTTATATTACAGATGGGGGTCAGGCAGGAATATCAAACAACATGGGGAGCTGCATGATAATTCATTTATCCCCATTGGTTTATTCTTGGTAAATTATTACATTTAACAATAAAACTCAATGTTTTCATTTTTAGTTAGCTTTACCAAATACTATGATATACAGGACAACATCTCTATGTTACACAGGGATTCTGTATAATTTGCTAGACATTGCAAGGCAGCAATTTAGATTTCACTAATGATGACTGTGAATTGAGCACAAATGCATATATCCATCAATTTGGTCAGATATACAAAGCTTCACATATGGATATAATAAAGCTGATACTGTTGTTATTTAGAATAGTCAGAAGAAAAAGGCATCTGGCCTATGCCATCCTCAGTGTGTATGTGTGTTTGTGTGTGTGTGTGTGTGTGTGTGTGTGTGTGTGTGTGTGTGTGTGTGTGTGTAAGGAAGATGCAAGGAGGGACCCTGCACTGCAGCAGTGATCTTTTATTCAAAATTCCACAGTTACAGAGAGTGTGTATGTTCATACATCTTGTGACACCCGTGCCCTGTCCCAGCAATCAAGGAGCCTCAATCCTCACCACTAACACCAGTGAGGGGCATCTCATATAGGAGGAAAGGATAACAAATACACACAGTAAAGTGCAATTTCCCTTAAGAGCGCACAAAGATCACAGTCAGTCCAGGACTGGTCACTCCCTTGCTCTCCAGGTCCCCAATAAGACTCCCCACTGGCACGGCTGTAGGGTCCAGATCTCAGTCTTGGGGGCAAGCTAAAATCTCCAGCACCATCTCTGTCCAACCAGTGCTTCATGTCCCTGCCCAAGTAGCTGACACACACACACACACACACACACACACACACACACACACACACACACACACACACACACACACACACACACACTTTGAGAAGAGTTTATACAACCACACAGACACTCCTGGAGAAGGCTGGCACAGGTTCTCCAGCTGTGCCCCTTTTTCCCAGACTATATGGTAGTACCAGCTGCCGCCACCCACTAATATTTATCAGCTACTCAAAGGCCCTTAAAAGGGTGTCCAATTATTACTGTGCAATATTATTATCCAATTGGTAGTATAGCCCAATGTTAAAGCTATTTGAGTGGCTTTGTACAATTTTTACCAAATGCATGCAAGTACTCTAATGAGCTTAAATTATCTCTACAAAAACAGCCACAGTTGAAAGGGTTTAAAAATATTTAATAACAAATAGCCAAAACACAAGACAATACTTTCTACTACACAATGCTAGTCAAACGTTCAGAGATCACAGAGAAATACTTAAAATAATTCAGTAGTACAGTTCTGACATAATAGAAAAACAATTAGTCTAATCTTTCTAATGTCTAGCTATTTCTAAGAGAAAACACAAATCTAAGATATTTTTATTTTATTTATTTATTTTACATTTGTTGACCGGGATAGTCCGGGGAGAAAAGTTCCACATACCAAAAAGAGACAGTACATACATCACTGAGTGATAAACTCAGGCAGACATGTTTAGAAAAATATAGACAAAGAATACAGGCAGATATCAATATACACAATGTGCAGACTTACATCTGATTGGTAAAGATGTATCAGAAAATGTGAACATAGAATACAATCAGATCTCATAATTCACAATGCTTAGACATTCAAAAGCTATGAGGCATAGATACTTGGCTAAACAGCAGGTTGGGTAGCAAGACATGTATTAGTGAAGTTGTTAGTCATGTTTAGAACAAGAGCACAGCCAATGAGATGTGAGGTATTTTTTGAGTTCTCTTTTAAATAGGGGTAGTGAGGTTTCCTTGGTAATGGTAGTAGGGAGTAGATTCCAGATTTTACCGGTTGAGTTGGCAAATATAGCATCGCCTGCAGAGTTGTTGGATTTTTGGGTCAGTATCATTAGTTTATCAGCTGAGCATAATGGCCTGGGGGCACTATGAGGGGTGAGAATATTTTTGAGGCTACGGGTGTTATCAGGTTGATTGAGTATTTTATGTGCTACTTTAAGCTAGTTGAACTGTAGAAAGGTAGGATACTCTAGCCATCCCAGTGCTTTGAAGTTCTGGTAATGGAGGGTCCTAAAAGCCATGCCTGTAGAGAATCTGGCTATATGATTGTAACAAAAAAAAAACACAATTCCTCCACAAAATACAAAAGAATACATACAACTGCAAGTTTGAACACCAATTTGAATTTTTAATTTTAGTTAGAGGCACATAACTAGTTAGCATGCTCATGGAATTAACCAGACAAAATTTACCAAAACCTAGAGAAACCCTGCACCACCCACCCACACACAGAACCAAGAAAGAGAAGAGCTAAAGAATCATCAATCGTTCCGTGGCCGGGTGGGTGAGGTTTCCGGTGTAGCGTACTTAGCCACATGCTAATAACTAGTTATTACCCCCCCCGTTGATAAAAATTCAAACTTGCAGTAGTTGGTGTTCTCCATTTGTATTTTTGTATATGATTGTAACATCCTGATAATTTGTTGAGATCAGTTTTGGATAGGATGGTGAGTACAGAGGAGGCATACATAAGGGTAGAGAGGAGGTGTGATCTTGCAATAGCTACCCTAGCTAGGGGGATGAGGAAAGGTTTGGCTCTATACAGGGAGCCAAGATTTTGTTGATGGACTTAATAGTGTGATTGACATGTTTATCAAATTTAAGATTGTTTTCTATTATTATGCCTCAAAGCTTTGTATGGTCATCAGGGGAGATAATGGTGTCATTGCTAGATTTGATGTTGAAGGAAGGAGGAGAAATTCTACGGTTAGGGGAGAAAGTTAGTAGCTTGGTTTTGATAGGATTTAGAAGCAGGTGGCGATTAGCTAGCCATGTTTCTACTGTGCTGAATGTGGTCTGGGTGAGGGTTAGAAGTTGTGTAGGAGAGGTGGCGGAGCATATTAGTGTTGAGTTATCTGCATATTGAATGCAGGTGGCTCCTGGGATGGTGGTGTGCAAATCATTGATAAAAATAGAGAATTGAAGGGGACCTAGTATGGACCCTTGTGGGACACCTAGGGTTACAGAAAGTTGGGATGACAGCATGCTCTGCCATAAGACAGCCTGATGTCTACTGTTTAGGTAGGAGTGAGACCATTGTATTGCATGTTGGTCTAAACCGATGGTTTGTAGGGTATTGAGCAGTAGCTGATGGTTGACCATATCGAAAGCTTTTGAGAGATCTAGGAAGAGTGCTGAAGATAGTTTGTTGTAGTTACGATGAAAATTGATGACATTAAAGAAAAATGGAAGAGCCATGGTGGTACTGTGGAATGGCCTGAAGCCATGCTGAAAGTCAGTGAACTTTCCGTTTGAATAAGAAACTGCATGATGTGTTTGTGTATGCATCTTTCCATGATTTTAGCTAGTGGTGAAAGAATGGCTATAGGTCTAAAGTTAGATCATTTTGTGGAACTTCCTCCTTTATGGAGAGTTATAACATATGATATTTTCCATATTGCTGAGATGGATCCTTCTGAGATGCATCTGTTGATCAGAAAAGAAATAGGAAGTGCTATGGCATCAGAAGCTTTTTGAAGATATTCAGCTGGGAGGTGGTCGGCAGCTAGTGTAGTAGGTTTTAGCTTTTTGAGTAAGGTCCAGATCAAGTTTGTAGATACAGTTTGAAAGGCAGAGGTGAGTTGGGTGATGGGTAGATCAGGGCTAGATGTGCCAGAGCTGGTGTTTGTGTCCAATGGAGTGAGATGGGTAGCTTGAGACCGGATAGTTTCAGTAAAGAAGGAGTTGGAGCTGTTTGCAATTTTAACAGGGGATTTATCAAGGGCAGCTGGTGGGGTAGGAGTGGCGGAATGGCCTGGGTGGAGAAAATTGTTAATACCAACCAAGAACTTTTGAGGTTTTAGCTGATATTTTTGTTGTAGGAGGGTGTAGTGATTTTTTTTGTGTAGGATGACAGATTTTTTGGTCTGGTTCCTTAGCTGCCGGTATCTTACTTAGTCCATAGGGGCTTAGGTAACATGCCACCTTGTTCAGGCATTGTTTCTTAGTTTAATTTTGTTTTTTGTTTCTTTAGATAGCCACGGTGCAACTGTGGCTTTTACATGAATGGTACGGGTAGGAGCATGGTGGTTAAGGATAGCCAGAAATATGGTATTGAAGTACTCAACTGCTTCTTGTGATGGAAGTTGTTTCAAGACATTCCAATTACATGCTTTGAGCTCTTTTTGGAAGTTGTCAAGGTTAAAGTTCCTGACGTTTCTTATAGTTTTGCAGGTGGGCTGGTTGGGAATGTTGGCTTTGAGCCTAATAATATAGGTAAGGCAGTGATCACTTAGATCATCAGGTAATGTACCTGACTTGTACTTTTGAGGGTGGCTGTTAATAAGTATTAAGTCGAGGATACTATCTTTGACTCTATTTTTGCTAAATATGGTGGGGGTGGCAATGATCTGAGTAAACCTGTGGATGTTTAAATGGGTGGAGGGAGTTTCAGAGGAACAGGTGTTCCAATCAGTGTTAAAGTCCCCAAGACAATGGTTTCCTGGGGATAGTTAGACACTAGCCAATGTAAGATATTTTCTAGAGTATTATCATTCTTGCCTGGTGGAATATAAATGCAGATAATGTATCTGCATTTATGGTGCTGCGCTAGCATTGTCACCTCACAGTTAGATGTTGCCCATTCAGTTCTCAGCTAGAGCGTCTTCTGTGTGGTGACATACGTGAACGGGCGTTTCTTCGTTGAAGGTTGTGCATTAGGCCCGGCAAGCCAGCACGTAAAACTCTACTGCCAATCATTAGCGGACCGGAGTTCCGCTGTGGCGACCCCTAACCAGGAAAAGCCGAAAGACACAAACAAACAAACATTAATTTGGTGATGAGAATTTCTGAATTGCCAAAATGAGGTGGTTGTTGGGTGTCAGTTGTTATTGTTAGGGTAGACTTGTATAGTACAGCTACCCCACCACCTTTCCTGGAGATCCAGTCCAGTCTAAGGATGTTGTACAGTGGGGGGGGGGGGTTATTTCGTTATCTTTGGTTATTGGTTTTAGCCAGGTTTCTGTGAGGCAGAGGATAACAGGGGAGTGAACAGCTAAGAGTCTATGTAGGCTATGGATCTTGTTGTTTAGGCTTCTGATGTTGAGATGACAAACCAGAAATGAGTTTGGAATTCTATCAATCTGGTTAGTACACATTGGGTTGTTAGATGGTGTTCTTGGTTCTACTGTTGTGGATGGGCCAGGGTTGGGGTAGATTTCTCCATCTTTCATAAGATTAATTTTTAAGTTGCTTATGAGTCTTAAAAATTTGTTTATGATTTTTTGTAGCTTTTGGTTTTTAAGCTAATGTAGCGGTATTTAGTCGGGTGATGGTAATTGGCAGGCGAGGAATTAGGAGAGGGGTGGTTATGTGGTGGATAAACTTATTAAATGCTGGGTTGGTGTCTGTTTGAGAGTTTGGGTATTGGATTTCAAGATGCTGTACATATTCATAGGAGCTTTGGTGATAAGGAATGCATAGCAGGGGTACTAAGGGTAGCAGTATTAGTGTTTTAGCTGTAGACATAGTAAATTACTAGGGTAGGGTCTGTATTGAGTGTATGTGGTGCATAAAATATTGAAGAGAATATAATAGCTATGGGTGGGTTAATATGGATAGTGGGGGTGGATATATGGTTTATTATTGTGCTAGGAGTTTGCTGTGTTCTAGGAGTATGTGTAGATGATTAGCTAATTAAGGGGGCATGTCAGTGGTACTATAAACATAGTACTACCGGGGGCGGGTGGGATATGTGGGCAGGGTGGGGCATGGAGTGAGCAAAGTGAGCAGAGTAGGGCTAAACCAGTAAAGTAGATGCCTAGAGGCAGCATGTGCAGGTATGAGTTACAAGCACACTTTTTTGTTTCTTTTTATATGCCCAATACACTGTTTCTAGGCCCTACTGTTAAAAACTACACAGTTCCCTGCCTGCTTCTCAATTTACAATACAGAGAGCCTGTTTTCCAATTCCCTTTTGTAGCACACTTGTTTCACTTAGTTTATTGAGAACTGCACTGTTTGGAGGTGCAGAGCACACTACGCTTGTTTGTTGAACGGTAGAAAGCACGCTGTTTTTACCTTAATTGGGAAAGAAAGAAGGCTACAGAAAGTCTAACCCTTCCAACCTAATGCTTATCAGCATAAACAGAATTCCAAGCGGGAGTTATGGGGACATTCACCAGTGCTTTTTTGGACCTAGTTTGTTAGGTTTACAGATGGCAAGGTATTTTAGTGGATACTGACCTTATTAAAACAAGTTCCGTGGTGGGAAAAGTCTTCTGTACTTGTTGTTATTCCCGGAATTACCCTATATGCTTTTACAAGCCCTTCAGGAGGAGGTGAGTTAGGAACACCTTATTAAAACAGGTTCCGTGGTGGGGGAAGTCTTCTGTACTTGTTGTTATTCCCAGAATGACACTATATACTTTCCAAGCCTTTCAGGGGGGAGGTGAGGTAGGAACACCTAGAGAGGGGATACGATTATTAGTACTATACCAAGAACAGAGTTAATTATTCAAACATTCAGTATCCATGATTATCAAACAAGTCCACGTGCACCTTTTAGTATTAACAAACAGCAGCACTCTTTCCTATGTATCTGCCTTAAGGGCTCAGTTAATATTCATTATTTCTGTCCCTTATCAATGCTACACTACCCAGGACAGACCTCTAAGTCAATGCAAACAACAATAAATGGATACAATATCAACAGCAGTTTGCGAGTAATTTGTAGCAGCCAGTACCAATAAACATGCCTTAATTCATCAAAGTTTCAGTTTGCGAGTAAATGCAGTAAACAGTTAGAAGAACATTGAGCTGATAAAGAAACAAGAATTAAATACAAAGTATGTGAACATACCTCAACCAACTGGGACCTGATGCACTGGTTTATTTGAAAATGACTGGTCAGGTAGGTGATTATGTAACTGCTGATTACTTAAGAGAGGGGGGGAGGTGAAGGGCTGAACTGGGATAAACCAGTAAAGTATATGCCTAGAGGCAGCATATGCAGGTATGAGTTACAAGCACACTTTTTTGTTTCTTTTTATATGCCCAATACTCTGTTCCTAAGCCCTGCTGTTAAAAATAACACAGTTCCCTGTCTGCTTCTCAATTTACAATGCAGAGAGCTTGTTTTCCAATTACCTTTTGTAGCACCCTTGTTTCACCTAGTTTATTGAGAAATGAACTGTTTGGAGGTGCAGAGGACACTATGTTCATCTGTTGAACAGTAGAAAGCACTATGTTTTTACCTTAATTGGGGAAGAAAGAAGGCTACGGGAAAGTCTATGTCTTCCAACCTAATGCTTATCAGCATACACAGATTTACAAGTGGGAGTTATGGGGACATTCACCAGTGCTTTTTTGGACCCAGTTTGTTAGGTTTACAGATGGCAAGGCATTTAAGTGGATATTGACAAGTGCCGTGGTGGAGAAAATCTTCTGTACTTATGCTTTTACAAGCCTTTTAGGAGGAGGTGAGGTAGGAACACCTTATTAAAACAAGTTCCGTGGTGGGGAAAGTCTTACGTACTTATGCTTTTACAAGCCTTTCAGGGGGAGGTGAGGTAGGAACACCTCAACCGACTGGGATCTGATGCACTGATTAATTTCATATACATATAGAGCAAGACAGTGCTGGTGAGTTGGATGGTCAAGACAAAAATGCTTAATGCTCTCTGATTCTCTGTGTTTTTTAAAATCACATTCCTGGTTCACCTTACATCATTCTACACACTTCCCTGGGTTCCCAGGCTAACAGAAACTACATTTACATTCTTCACCTCTGGGCAGAACACAGAGCAATCAAGGACATTTATGTATGCAAATTCTGGCCATTAACTCTGGCCTTAAAACAATAGGCAGTATGCCTCACTCTAGACTGACTGGCTCCCAGTTTTAACATCAAAGGGTCACAACATGCTTTGCTTGGTCAGTAGAGTGCATTGTTGTCACATTATTTTTCAGTTCCACATGTAACACTATTTTTACCATTTAAGACAACAAGTCTGTGGTTTACATTAATATTTACAGATGACAGAATTATCTCCAAAATTCTATCTGGCTAGGCTAGCATCCTTCACCTATGTTCACCCAATCTTCACACATCTATCTTACAATGATTGTAAATAGCAGTGCTGCAGGTTCTCTCCTAATTGTTGGCAGCATTACTAATGCAATAGCATGGCCAAAAGCTTAAGGTGGGTGAGCGTACATGCCGTAAGAGACTGCATTGACGAATCTTACCGTTTTCTTTGAATATACTTGTAGTTTACGATGTTGGGAGAAGGTGTACATAGAAGTCCTTGTGGCTGCTTCACAAATATTTTGGCTTGAACATTTTCTGAAAGCAGCCCTAAGTGAAATTTACACAGATTCTACTTTTAACTGTTTAGGGTAAAGTGTTTAGTTTTGTGCATATCCTGCAATCTCACTTAGAAGAGACAGGCATCAAAGGAAATATCAAGTATTAAACATGTATTTTATTACCCCAAAACACTACTCCATTGCTACAATCTTTTACCTGGTTGACTACTTGACAAGCATTGCAATCAGGTATATGAATGAAACACAGGTTGCCATCACTTTCACCCCCTCCCTTGTAACATTGCACAACCAGAATGGTCTTTTACCTTAAAAGCATATGTAAGGTACCTTTGAGTATAAACTGGCTGATTATTTGGTAAAGTATAACAGGATTTTAGGATTAAGTCAAATATAATTTTAATTAATAATATAATTATAATTATAATTCTGGCTCTGACTTGTAATATAGATATCCACTTTAACTCTGTCAGCAGGTTGCTGCCAGTTTAGTCATTTACTCTAGCTTCACTCATTCAAGATGCTAAAAGAGACACTTGCCTGAAAGAGCTTTAGAGCTCAAAAGCGATCCAGAGTTCTTTAATCTTTAATTATTTTTCCACTTCACCGTTTGAGAAATGAAGTTGATTGTTCTCAAGTCCATTGCTCCGATAATGCATGTAGAGGAAGTTGCACTGAGCTGGTTGCAACCGCATAAGAGGGGTTTCGGGCAACAGAGTGAGTTAGGACAAAAAAAAAAATCACTGTACATTCGTGGGGGTTGCCAAAATGAATGTGACTATCCTCATCTTAAAATGTTGTAACAGAGCTTGCAAAATGTATCCCTTAACATGCCTATTTGGACAAGATCAATGTTTTCTGCAATGATGGAAAGAGACAGAACTAACCGATATGTCTTTTAGGGCCTATTCTGACCACGATCCTTGAATTCCACATCAGTTGAAGTTAAACTGCAACTAGGTGAGGTACATTTTATTATTTATTTATATTCTTGCAGTTTTCATCTTTTCAGAGACTTGGGAATTCTCCAAAAGCTTTAAGGGAGGCAGTTTTGGCTTCTGACAAGGTTTTAACTAAAAATTTCTGGTAGTTTTTTTCATGAAGGCTAGGGTATTAGGATATTTCATTTAAAATTTTATTTTTTTAGTAACAAGAAAGGCACAGAACGGTGCTAGCAGTTGTCTTGCTTGTTTGATTTGTAAAGGAAAGTCTTGTGCAAATGTAATTTTGTGGCTATTCCAATTCAGTGATCCTTTTTGTTTTGCTGCATGCAATATTTATTGCACATGTTGGTATATATACCTGCCGATGATTGGTAGGATTTTGTGATCTTTGGAGGGCTCTGTGTGATCTCTCAATTGCAATGTCTTTACTGATAGGTTTGTTATCCAGCAAGGAGCTAAAAATCTTCATTAAAGTATCCTGAAGTTGTACTTGGCAGTTTCCAGAATTCCTCTTATGAGGATATTACTTCTTCTACTCCAAGATTCTAGATCTGTAAGCTTTTGTGGCATGTCCTCTAGGACAGAGTGTTTATTTTTTAGTTGTTTTTGGAGATCCTTAATTTTCATTTCATTTGCTGTTGATTTGGCTTCAGCCTGGTCTAATCGTGAAACAATTTGTTCAAGTGGCCTTCCAAAGTTTGACAACTGATCTGAAAAATTTTGGATGGCAGCTTGTATAGGCATCAGAGCAGATTTTAGGTCATCTGTTGTATAGGCCCCTTCAGATTTAGCTTTAGTGTTGGATTTACTTAGTTCTTGTTGTTTCAGTGTTCGCTGTCTTTTCAATAAGGTTTCTTTTTCAGGTGAAGCTATCTGTAATAACTTGGTTTTGGTTGTTTGTAAGTTCATTTGTTCCAAGTCATTTGGCATGTTTAGATTTCAGCTATAAGAGATTTTTTACCAACTGCTAACTTTGCTACTGATAAGGTTAGGCCTCAAAATGTCATGTGGTATTGCTGCATAAATATCCAGGGTAAAGAAATGCTGTATTTGTAGAGTGAATCTAGGGTAACTGCACACTGATATATCACAGTAGTTTGTTTATTTGATCTGCATTCCCAATATAATAAGATTACAGCACAATATTTTCTGATTACGAAGATTTGGATATTGGGTTGAGGAGCTGTAAGGAGACAGTGTTCGCAGGCTATCCACCAGCTTGGAATCTCCGAATTACATGCTTTTCTAAATAGCTCAACAAGATAACAAAGACAAAACTGCTTAGCCTCATATGAAAGCTTCTCAGCTGGAGGAACAAAATGGAAGTAGTGTGTGTGTAGCTTGAGTGGTTTTTGAGATATTTTAAGTTGTTCTCAAAATATTACAAATGTGAAAGTTATTATGTTAACTGTTTCATACAAAATCAAGTTTAAAACCTAGAACCTAAAGAATACTACCACTATAAAAATAGCTTGTGCTGAAGAATCTGCCATTTACATTTCTTATAGTAACACCTATGGTTCTAGAGATATGAACATTTGTTTGAAATGTGAGGGCATCATTTGATGTTATTGACAAGCTTAGGCTCCATCCATTGGATGTTATGGTGTAAACTTCCAGATCTCCATCGGAAGAAATGAGTTAAGTCTATGCATTCCAGTGGAATAATTATCAAATATGTGGTTAACATTTTGTGTGTAGTAGGACCAGGGTAGAAATCTGGCATTCCAGATTATTAATTGCAACTCACTGTTGTTTTTTGTTGCGCATTAGCCCCATATAGATCAGTTACCCACATTACCTTATTAGATGTCTGCACAGCCTTCATCTCAACTCCATAACCACTCCATTATACAAATGAATGAAAATTATTTATCAAAAAATGCTTTGGTAACTGACAAAGACAACATGATATGGCACTATTTAAGTTTAAACTTACAGTATAGTACAACAAAATTAACTAAACTAACACTAATAAACAATATTAGGTTCATAGGTTCATAGGTTCATACTAGGCTATCTGCCCTGAGGCAATTATAAGCCTAGCCCGATTCTGTATGGCTTACGCCACCCCTTGATTTGAGTATACTGTGCCCTTTTTAAGGTTTAGTTTACTGTGCCTCTGTCTAATAGTGACACTGGAGTAATCCCTGGGACAAACCTACGATCCCCCATCCACCTATCGAGATTCTTCTTGAAGAGATTCAGTGAGGTGCTCTGCCTCACATGAACTGGAATTCTATTCCAGAGTGAAGGAGCCTCTGGGTTATGAACCTGTCCCTCCAGCAAGTTCTATTTATTTCTGTGCTGAGGTTCAAGTCCCTCGAGCGTGTGGTTCTAAGGGATTTAGATTTACTGAGGTAGAGCATGTCCATTAATTCTGGATTTGACATAGCTTTGTATGTCAGGCATAGATTGCCTCGAAGTAGGCGGTATGCAACTGAGTAGAGCTGGAGTTTTTTTAACCGAGCAGCATATGGCATCTGTTTGAGACCCTTGATCCTCTTGGTGAGATACTTTTTGGGTCTTTCTAATTGCTGCAGGTGTCGGGTAAGGTACATCCCAAAAGGGGTATTGCATTCTATGATGGGCCTGATGAGGGATGAATAAAGGGGCATGATTACCTCTCTTGATCTAGATGTGAAACCTTCGTGATGAGGTGGGCTATGTAGAAGGTCTTTCTAACCACTTTGGCAATGTGGTTTTCAAAGGAGAGATTGCTATCAACTTGGGTCCCCAGGTCCCTAATAACTTTCTCTGTACTTAATGGGTTTCCGCCTTTGTGGTAATTTGTGGGCACATTGTTTTTGCCAAAGGGTATGACTATACATTTTTTGGCATTTAGCTTTAAACCATGGCACTGGCACCAGTTATCTGTCTCTGTAAGACCTTTTTGAAGGATGTTTGTGTCAGCTGGAGAGTTGATTATGGTGCCCAGTTTGCAGTCGTCTGTGAACTTGGTGAGCCATAGTCCTCCCACGTTTGCCTGTACCTCGGAAAAGTATATACCAAACAAGAGTGGTCCCAGGACAGAACCCTGTGGGATGCCACTTGTGACTGGTTTCGAGTCTGACATGGCTCCAGCAACTCTCACTCTGTCGGTTCTGTCTTTGAGCCAGTTTGCGACCCATCTTGTGACATAGGGGTTTATATTTAAGCTGGATAGCTTATCTATGATGCCCGAGTGGGGTATTGTGTCAAATGCCTTTGCAAGGTCCAGATAGGCTGTGTGGACTACCTTCCCTTCACCTATGGCTTTGGTGACAGTTTCGAAGAAGTCAACCAGGTTCAAAAGGCACGATCTGCCCTTGACAAAGCCGAACTGGGTAGGATATAGTGTCTGTAGGTCCCCAATGTCTTTGTTTATGAGCTCCATGATGATCCTCTCCATAGCCTTGCAGACTAAGCTAGTCAGGCTTATGGGGCGATAGTTTCCAGGGTCCGTAGAGGCTCCACCTTTGTGGAGTGGGACCACTGTTGCTGTACGCCATTCTGTGGGCACATATCCTGTAGTGAGGCTGAGATTGTATAGCTGTTTTATTTGAGGGATTAGTTCCTCTTGGAGTTCATGTAGGACGCAACCTGGGGCGCCATCTGGTCCCATGGAAGCAGTGTTTTTTGCTTTGGAGAGGGCAGCCGTCACCTGAGCATCAGAGATGTTTGGGAGGCAGCCCTCTGCTGGGATAGATACTTGCTCTTTTGGGGGGGAGGAGGTGGAGAAGTTTGCACTGAATCTGTCTGCCAGGATATTGGCGATGTCTGTGGGTTCAGTGTATTTTTTGTCGTTTAGAATCAACTCAGAACAAGTCTGGGAGTTGCATCCCAGGTTTCTAACATAACTGAAAAAAAGCCTTATTTTTGATGTGCTTAGGAAATTCACTAACACAAATTTAGATATAAAACTGTGGCATAGATTTTTAATACCATTTACTATTGCAAGGGATTTCTCTGATAAAACACATAGAGAAATTTTTGGTTTATGGGAAAATAAAAACCTATTTTGCTGGTTGCAATGTATTGAGAACCAACAAGCTTTAAACTCACAAAGTATATTGTCATCCTATTGCCTATCCCCTAATGATTGGTTGATTCTTCAGAGTGTCACAGCATACACTAAGGATCTGTATAGAATAATACATAATTCATCCTTCAAAAACATGCCAAAAATTATAAGCTGAAGAAAACGTAGCTGTAATGCTGAAGGCTCCAAGCATAAATGTAGAAAGGTAGTAGGAAGAAATCCTTGGTTCCACCACAACTGTAAAAATGTTAAAAACAAACTTTAATCTTCAGTAAAAACAACAAAAACAGGAGCACAATAAAATTTCATGATAAGTGCTTTTGGCTTACTAGCTTTCATCAGATCACATGTCTTAGCTGTGCTCACCCTGAATTTAAAGACAGAATAAACCAATCAATGTTCCAGACACATAAGTCATAACCAATGAAAAACTCATTAGTTTGCATGCAGCATATCTCCTGTGTTTTGCTGTGAGCCAATCATTATTGTATCTCAAGGTATCAAATATCTGATATCCTAGTGGCAGAACTATCCAATAGCAACAAAGTTAATAATTTGCATACAGCATAAATCCTGCTTCTTGTTATAACCAATCATATTTATGCCTTCAAATATCCAGTCTACAATTTTCTTGTCCTGTAGATATCCAATAGCATCGAAGGGGCTGAATTCCTTTGGTTGTCAGAACATATTGTTATTCAGTTCATTCAACAATATGCAGTACTTCACAGAAGCAAGTAGCACATATGATACAGTTTTAAAGTGCAATAGCATTGGTGTTCTTGCATATAAATTCCTATTATTGCCATTTGCTCCTTGTTCTATAGAAAATACTGCCTGGTCACAGATTCAGCATAAAATAATACTTCAGGAGGCAGAGAGTATGTTACTCTGAAAGCCACATGCATACGTGTATTAATCTGCACAAAATAGGAATTTATATGCAAGAGCACCAATGCTATTGCACTTATAAAACTGTATCATATGTGCTACTTGCATCTGTGAAGTATTACATATTGTTGAATGAATTGAATAACAATATGTTCTGACAACCAGAGGAATTCAGCCCCTTCACTGCTATTGCATATCTACAGGACAAGAAAATTGTAGACTGGATATTTGAAGGCATAAATATGATTGGTTATAACAAGAAGCATGATTTATGCTGTATGCAAATTATTAACTTTGTTGCTATTGGATAGTTCTGACACTAGGATATCAAACATTTGATACCTTGAGATACAATAATGATTGGCTCACAGCAAGACACAGGAGATATGCTGCATGCAAACTAATGTGTTTTTCATTGGTTATGACTTATGTGTCTGGAACATTGATTGGTTTATTCTGTCTTTAAATTCAGGATGAGCACAGCTAAGACATATGATCTGATGAAGGATAGTAAGCTGAAAGCGCTTATCAGGGAACTTTACTGTGTTCCTGTTTTTGTTGTTTTTACTGAAGATTAAAGTTTGTTTTTAACATTTTTACAGCTGTGGTGGAACCGAGGATTTTTTCCTACTAAAAATTATAAACTGGATTTTTTAAGTTCTATATAATAATATCAATGTTAAGAATGAATTATCATATCTATATAACACTTTAATTGTCCATAAGACAGCTCCTAAAGATTCTTGCTGGCAATACCTAACTAAAGGGTTTCAAGTATCATTATCAATGGAAGATAAAACAAACATTTTATTTTCAGTTAAACTAACTTCTTACTCACAATTCTGGAGGATTTTTCATTAGAAATTTCTACACATATCCCTTTTGACACCTGAGAAACTCTCAAAAATGAATCCTTCAAACAGCAAGTTATGTTGAAGATGTCATCTGTCCACTAATGCTGACTTGTCTCATATTTTTTATGACTGTACTAATATTAAACCATATTGGAATGAGATTAACAAATTTCTTCAAGCTAGCTATACTGATATATTTGTTTTGACAAAGTCCTTAATTTTATTGAATGTTGTATAATAGTAATAATATGAAGAAAGATGACCTGTATTTGTTGTGGACAATGTTAACAATAGTCAGAAAATGTATAACTAGAAGATGGAACTCTAATGTAGCACCCACAATGGAGGAATTCCTATCATCACTGAAGAAATGCATACTAATGGAGAAAAGAACTAAACAGTTAATAACTTTTCCTAAAACATTGGTTAATAGTCCATGGAGAAAAGTTTTGAATTTGATTGATAACCTACAGATGGAACCAAACTCTTCCAAACTATCATAGTTTATATATAAACTTATTATTTAACTACAAATGTTTTCATCTGAATCCTTTTTGTCAGGCTGAATGTAAATACTGTAAATAGTTATTGAATGTTATGAATGTATTAAATTATTGTGTTATTTCATCAAAATAAAAATCATTTGAGTAAAAAAAAATAAGAAGTCTGCAAAACCATGTTTCCCAGAAGTATGCTGCAGCATTGTCTTTTTGCACACAGGACATTACATTTCAGTAGATGGAATTTCCTCAATGACACAAGAAGACAGCTTTTTAGTTTAGCCCATAAATGCGTTTAACACAGTTGGTGTCCTCCATCTTTGTTTTTGTCCTCCATCATTGTTTGTGTCCTCCAGCTTTACCTTCCTACTTATCATCTCTTCACATGTCCCATGTTATGCTGAATACCATAAAGGATTCTCATTTGATTCTAGAAGTTCACATAACTTCCAATAATGTGCTTTCACAAAAGTAACAATGTTTGGTGACCTACACTGTGCTTGCAGTGACCTCAATGGTATTATCCAGATCCTCTTGTTTATGATGACCTTCTTATATCTCCCTGGTATCATCTTGTGCATCCATATCACATATAATCCAGCTCTCTGGTCTTTAGTGAGACAAGCACCAGTTCCTCTAACATCAGGACTTATCTTTTCCCCTTCATCCCATGCACATTTCTGATGGCTTTCCTCTGAACTGCTTCCAGCAGCCTTTTGTCTTTTTTTTCCCAGTATGACTTCTAGAACTGCACAAATTGCTCAAGGCATAATCTGCGCATTCTGATTAAAGACACAACAGAATTTTGCAATATTGTGGAAGATATGCAGATTGAACGTGGGTGGTTGTTAAGTACCCTTGATGTGTCAGCCCTGTATACTAACATTCCCCATTGGGCGGGACTTTTGACACTGGAATTTTGGTTGAATCAGGCTTAACCAAGTATGCATTGACTAAAAGTGTTTTTTATTTTGGTGACCATTGCTATTTACAGTTAAAGGGCACAGCCATGGTGGCTTCATTTGCACCAATTTATGCTGATCTCTTTATGGGTTACATTGAAGAACAGATTATATATGATTATCCCCATAATATATTCATAGATTCTATAGGTATTTGGTGGAGATATTTGGATGACTGCTGGCTGGTCTGGAGATCAGATTCTGCCTATTTACAAGAATTAGTGGATTATTTGAATGAAAATAAGTTGGGCGTTCATTTTACGGTTAACTTCCATCTGACTTGCATTACTTGTTTGGATGTACAAGTCATGGTAAACAATGATGGAACTTTACAGCTTCATTTTTAGAAAATATCCACAGTTTGATGCACTTTTGCATGCTATTAGTTGTCATCCATAACATTGCAAAGTCACAATTTCTTAGGCTTCGTAGAATTTGTTCTGCTTCAAATGAATTGCAAGAACAGGAACTTATTCATAGATTTTATAACAAGGGATATCCACAACATGTGGTTCAAAATGCCCTCAATTCCATAAATAGGGTTCAGAGATCAACACTATTACAATATCAGGTCAGGCACAAGATTAAACAACCGTTGAGGTTAGTTACTAATTTTGGTAATAATACATCATTTCTTATATACAGAAACATTGGGATATTCAACGTATGGATGACAAATTAAGGGAAATAATGCCCCCAAAATGTCTTTTCTCATATAGAAAAGGTAAGATAATGGCAGGTTGGTTTAACCATTACAAAAAAAAAAACAGTGTATAAGCACTAGGGTATGAACCAAAGGAGTCTGGATGGCCAATTATTATCAGGGTGCTATCCTTGTGGACATTGTAGTTTTTGTAAGTACAATGGAAAAGACAAGCATTTTACATATCAAAATACACCAAAAGTTTTTGATATCTTGGTATTTGGAAGTTGTAGTACTGACTGGATGAGATATCTGGCCACTTGCATTTGTTCTGCATTCTATGTAGGACAAACATCTCATCCATTCAAATTTAGAATGTCAGAACATTTGAGTGTTATCAGATGTGCCAAAGTTACCTGTGCACTATATAAACATACTATAAAGCATGCCTCAGCAAAAGTTACATTTATTATTATTGACAGAATTTGTTTTAATCAAAATAATAAGGTTGGATGGAATTTTTGTTGAACTATAAAGAACAAATGTGGATTATTAAATTGGGTGCTTTGTTTGCACCAGGTCTTAATGAGCACTTGCAATAACCAATGACAATAAAGAGTGATGTATTTAATGTGATTTGGTTGAATGCAGTTCTTGCACTGATGAAGACTTCATTGCGAAACCAGTATGCTATTTTTTTGCAGTTCACCTTTGGGTGTTTTGTTTTGGTTTTGTCCCTTTATTTATGAGGACATACTATATTGAATGGGATTCTTATTTTGTGTCATATAATCATTAAATATGGAGAGCTGACTGAGTGTGGGCTGTTTGCGTTTTATTATCTGATTTTTGAATTTTAGCCCAGCAACAATCAGTACTTGCGTGGATATATGCATTTTAGTTTGAGTCTATTTTAGGTATGATCAACACCCCGGATACATTTCCTGTTCTTTTGCACTCAGTTCTACCCTGCTCAAGCTGAAATGTATCTTGTATTTGTCAGCAGTAAACTTCATCTGTCATCTTACCAGGTGATCAGCATTTCTAAATCCATCTTTAGACTATTTTCCACCATGACTCACTGTTTTCACCTTTGTTAGTATCAATAGCCAAGAGTTGTCCTTGCCTTTGCTCATTTGGATACATTTAAAACAGTCACATTGAAGAGGAGCAGCCACATGACTTATTCTTCCAGAACTGCAGTAATCACTTTCCTTATTCCAAAAGATGCTCTGTCTGTCACCACAAATGTCTGTGCTTATGATTCAGTTATGCAGTGATATTGCCCCTCCTTTTTGCTCCTGCCCATAACTCCTCCAGCTTTCTTAGTTGCTACCTGTGCCGGAGTAAGTCAAAGGCTTTGATGAAGTCCAGGCCTCATATACCAGTACTCTCCTATTCCCTTATAATGTTCCCTTTTATCCAAGCTGCAAAACTAGACCAGGCATGACTGATAGCTCCTTCTGTCCATAAACCCATGCAGATTGCAATCACAGAAGTTGTTGTTCTTCAGCAAAGCAAGCAACCAATGTTTCTCTAGTACTGCTGGCAGGCTAACATGCCTGTATTTTCCCTAGATGTTTTGAGAACTCCTTATATAAAAGTACCATACTCGTTGTCTTTCAGTCCTCAGGCAGTTCTGCACTGAGTAGTGACTTGCTGAAGATAACCATTAACCTATTAGGGAATCTGCTGCAGTGCTAACCCGTTTCCAGAGAACCCTTGAAAGAAGCCAATTTGGTACTCCTGCAAAACGCGTCTAGGGCAGCCAGTTTCCTTTCTTCTTCCTTCTTCTCCATTTTGGTATCTGTCTAATGCTCTGTCTGCTCCACTCTATCTTTGACCCAGTGAAGCACTCTACTTACTTTCCATTGTGAAAACTAAATGAAGGTTTCATAGTTCGCCTGTTTTCCCCAAGTATTCTGTCATTTTCTTTATCTTCGCTCAGCCAAGGCAAATTTATTTATTTATTTATTGGCATTTGTTTACAGGGAAGTTCCATTGGGCTGAAAGAGCCCTTTTTCAGTGAAGGCCTTGGGAGAAAAGCTCCAGAGAGTAAAATACAGTAACAAGTACAATAACAAATACCATAACAAAGTGAATACTGTAACAAAGATCGGTCTCTATGTTCCTGTTTTCTGTTATATGCAGGCATTTCCCTTTCTTCATCCCTTCTTCCAACTAATTTAGGACTTCAGCTCCCGCTTGTACTGTGCCTCCTCTACCCCTCCCACTCCATCCCTTTCACCTTTCCTGTGATCTGTGTTTTGCTTTGATTTCTAACTTGCCATTAAAATGTAGCTACATTGACCTTGCCTTCTTTTAGTCTTTGTCCTTCTCTCAAACCTTGTCCACAGTCCTGAACGTCTTATCTGTGACCCATTCTAATACCTATGACACTCCCCTTGTTTGCTCTAAAACCCCTAATTCATCTATGACCATCTCCCCCAGGTCAGTATTATCCACTCTTTTAAAATACATGCCTATCATACTTCAAATGACCTAAACCACACAATGGCATGATCCCTGTTACTTAAGAGATGTTCACCTGGATATTTCAGACCTGTCCACCACTGTTAGACAACATCAAAAGCTCCTTTATTAATATAATTCTACAGTAGTTGAAGTCCTCATTGTTCAAAACCTTGGACTTCTTCCACGTTGTCCTCTTTGACAATTGATATTTTTCTTTGTGTGTGTGTGTGTGTGTGTGTGTGTGTGTGTGTGTGTGTGTGTGTGTGTGTGTAGACAGAGAGAGAGAGAGAGACTATACTAAGGCACTTCTATGTCCCACCTCTGCTTGTTACTGTACCATGTTTCTGAGGCACCAGCTAAGTACACCCTCTCTTGCATCCCCAGCTACCTAGCTTTCTTGCATTGCATAAGTATAATACCTAGCCACACCCCTGAGACATTCTTGTCTATTCTACTATGTTTTTGCCTGTTTTTCTTACTGTCTTCTGTTTGAGTCTTTGTTCTGTCTTTCAGTTCAACAATATCCTCTGGCTTATCCTTCTTTGATCGTTATGTCCAATTTTATTACACAGGTACCCCAACTTTCATCATTCTCTATGTTCCTTGTCAATGCCCACCCTGTGTTACACCTGCTTCACTTCCTATCCATCTTGTCACAACTCTCCCTGTGCTACACCTGATTCACTTCCTATCCCTCCTTGTCACTGCCCTCCCTGTACTACACCTGATTCACTTCCTGTCCCCACTCATCACTGCCCTCCCTGTGCTACATCTGATTCACCTTCTGTCCCTCCTCGTTACCACCCACCCGGTGCTACACCTGATTCACTTCCTCTCCCTCCTCATGACCGCCCTCCCTGTGGTACACCTGACTCACTTCCTATCCCTCCTTGTCACTGCCAGCCCTGTGCTACACCTGATTTACTTCCTATCCCTCCTTGTCACCACTCTCCCTGTGCTACATCTGATTCGCTTCCTGTCCCTCCTCTCTATCACCCTCCCTGTGCTACACCTGATTCACTTCCTATCCCTCCTCATGACCACCCTCCCAGTGAACCTGACTCACTTCCTATCCCTTCTTGTCACTACCCTTCCTGTGCTACACCTGATTCACTTCCTATCCCTCCTTGTCACCACTCTCCCTGTCCTACACCTGATTCACTTCCTACCATTCCTTGTCACTACCCTCCCTGTGCTACACCTGATTCACTTCCTACCATTCCTTGTCACTACCCTCCCTGTGCTACACCTGATTCACTTCCTCTCCTTCCTTGTCACTACCGTCCCTGTGCTACACCTGATTCACTTCCTACCCTTCCTTGTCACTACCCTCCCTGTGCTACACCTGATTCACTTCCTATCATTCCTTATCACTACCCTCCCTGTGCTACACCTGATTCACTTCCTATCCCTCCTCATCACCACCCTCCCTGTGCTACACCTGATTCACTTCCTATCCCTCCTCATCACCACCCTCCCTGTGCTACACCTGATTCACTTCCTATCCTTCCTTGTCACTACCCTCCCTGTGCTACACCTGATTCACTTCCTACCCTTCCTTGTCACTACCCTCCCTGTGCTACACCTGATTCCCTTCCTATCCCTCCTTGTCACCACTCTCCCTGTCCTACACCTGATTCACTTCCTATCCTTCCTTGTCACTACCCTCCCTGTGCTGCACTTGATTCACTTCCTATCCCTCCTTGTCACCACCCTCCTGGTGCTACACCTGATTCACTTCCTATCCCTCCTTGTCACTGCCCTCCCTGTGCTACATGTGATTCACTTCCTGTCCCTACTATAGTCTTCTTACTTGGCCTTGTAATTATTTTGCCCTTTCATCATCTGTCCCCTCCTACTTGTCTCCTTCCTCACTTTCTTCAACTTCTTGTAGTGTTTACTCTTATATGGACATCTCTGGTTTTATTTCCTCTTCGTCGATTATCTTTGCTGACTAAATTTGTCCTTCTCTCTTGGCTTCCTTTTCCTTACCTGTTTTTTATATCTCCACCTTCGACTTCACCATATTCTTGCAGTCCCACTTATTTGTACTCCTTTGAAAACCACTACCCATGCCTCATATCTTCCACCTTCCTACTATTTCTTACCTCATCCTGTCTTTCTTCCTGTTGTATCTTCATATGGTGTCAAACTCTGAACTTTTTCAACTGACTTGCCAGTCTGCTGCCATTTGCATCTGTCATAAGCCTCACTTAAGTACCCCATTCTCCTGCAGACCACATACAATCTACCACCCAGCAGCTTCTAGAGCCAGAGAGCTGCCATGCATCCTGAATACTTCACTATTCCCTCATGCCTGCTCTTCTTTTTCACATACAACTGTTCATTTCATGCTGTCACATTTTTGGTATTGTCTGCATTTTACTTTACTGATACTAATATTACTACTTTTTCTATAAATGTAAATATTGTTATTACCTTAATAGGAATTTCTACTTCCTCTGTTATCTAAACAAATGACAGCTAAGTGACAAGTTAATTGTTGTTTATTTAATTATTTATTGATTTGCTTATTGGAGAAGTCTGACTGGGAACAGGACCCATTTTCAGTGGAGACCCAGGGAGAAAGGATCCAATATACAAACTAAAGTAAATAAAGAGTGACACTGACATTTGAAAGACAATGACATACAATAGTCTTTACGTTTTTTTTTTAAAGAAGAGACTGCATTTCAAATTTGATAACATATACAGACAGCTGTATTGTTGCTATTTTCAACAGAAGGCAAAATGTCTTACAAGAAATATGGAGGTGAAAAAAGCTAGAATGGAGAAATAGAAGACAAGGGCAGTTGAGGGTGAAGGAGTATAACAAAAGGGGGAAGAGAGTGAGATACAGTACATGTTAGGAGAAGGATACAGAGACAGTTGAACACTGATGAGGTTGCAGAGGACTGATGTGCTAATCTGGTGCAGCACATTTGCAGAGAGCGGAGTTCAGTAAGTGAGACTTTATCTGCAGTTTGAAGGACTTTAGCGATCCATCCTGCTATAATGTTAGGGGGATGCAGTTCCAAGTTTTGACACTAGATGACTGTAGAGGGAACAGCCCGCAGAGTTAGATTCTGATACAGGCAGTCCACGGGTTACAGACAATCTGACATGCGGACAACTGATAGATACGAATGGGCTGAGCAATGTTGGGAATAACGTGAAAATAAATGAAAACCCTTAAAGTCGCTCAAATCTTGCCTTGAAAATGAATTATGCTGTACTTTCCTTTTTGCCATTTTCCCTGTTTGTGAAGCTGCTCGTATGTCTTGTTAGAGCAGTTACTCTGCCTTCACATAGAATAAGAGACCTGATTGGTTAAGAGATTGCTGTGTTGGAGATCTGATTGGTCAAGACCGCTGTCTTGTACAGTACAGTATTGAAGCAGTTACTGTACTGTGCAGTAGGATTGGCAGATAACACTGCAGCTCACTAGTGACAGTAGGAGGTCTGGCAGAGGTCTGAAAGTTCAGGAAATAATGGAAATATTCATAGGTGATACCTGCAGTACAGAAATGTGAAGTGAAGCTTCAAAAGAGGTAAGTTTAGCATATTTTTGTATGGAAAGTTCTACTGTACTATACTGTAGTGTATGAACATAGTTACTGCGCTAACACTGTACTTACAGTATTGTTATTATTGTTATTACTACAGTATATAGTATTATGTTTAAGATTTTTTTTATTTGGAAGTGTTCCTAAAGTGTTTTGTATGTAAACAAAAGTAAAATAAATACTAGACTGAGGCAAACATTTGACTTAAGTGACATTTAATAAGAACCATATGTACGTGTTTTGACTTAAATACAAATTTGACTTATGGACAGACTAAAAAATGGATCTTGTCCTAAACCTGGGGACTGCCTGTATATGATTATAATGATAAAATATACAATTATCTCTTATTTTATATTAACAGTACATTACACAAGGACAGTGAGCAAGTAGCTGTCAAAAGCTTTTAGTTCTAAACGAGGCAAATTCTCATGTGCATTAAAAGCAAACAATTCATTTACACATATTCCTCTTCATATAGCAAACAAGCACATAAAAATATATATTTTTTGCCTTAAACCATTACTGGAAGTAACATTCACTGCAAGCCTGTACCCTTAAGGTCCCACATACCAGAAATGCCTTAGTCATTTGTGACTCTACTGTAAGACATTCAGACATAGCATTTACCAAGTTGGCAAAATATAGTGTAGAGGGCATTCCCCTTGGTGGAGATTCTGAAATGAATTATTGAGCGCTCTGCTCATATCTCTGGGGAGGGCAAGGCCCTGACACTGAGCTGCTTTTGGCCTTCAACAAACATGATGCCAAACAAAAAGTAACGGAGCTAGAATAGAGTCCTGTAGAACCCCAGTGTGAAAAATGGGATTTCTCATAGAGGGATACATCAAGGTTGGTCATGACATCTCTTTTTGTTTTTAAGTCTTTAAACCATGGAAGGGAGTCAATTCAAATTCTAGTTTTGGATGGATTACCAAGTAGGAGAGGATGGATGATTAGGTGAGAGGCCTTAGTGAGGTCTGTTGAATACCCTAGCGCGGTCGACTTTGTCTGAGTTTTGCAGAATGCCATCAGATAGGGTCCATAGTGCAGTTATATTAATAATATAGTCTGGCCAGACTCCATGTTTTTTTTTTGTGAGTGAAGATGGTATGGTTGGCTTCCTTTTCCTTACCTGTTTTTTATATCTCCACCTTTGACTTCACCATATTCTTGCAGTCCCACTTATATGTACTCCTTTGGATGTATACTAGTGACTGTGAATAAACTATATTTTCTGAATATTTTCCATGGTGGATACGACTGAGATGGGATGGAGTTGGGAAATAATTTTTGAGATTGGATTACTTAAGTAATGGTATGTTAATGGGTTTTTGGGAGGGACAGAGATTGTAGATGTGGGTTGGGGAATGTGAGAGGTGTGGTTTCTACATTGAAAAATCAATCGTGAGTTAAGATTGCCAGATCTAGTGGGGGTGACAGTTGTTTAATAGGGGTGCAATTTATTTTGGCTTTTTTGTTTAAAGTAGAAAGGGAGAATAAATGAAGAAGGGAATGGTGGCTCAGAATTTTGGGAAAGAGGAGTCAGATTAGTCTGAGTGAGGTTGCTAAATTTCCTTGCGAAGGAACATTTCTCATTATGTTCCAGAAAGGTATAGCATAATTTCTGATGTAAGACTTAGTGCATATGATCACAATTCTTTAGTTAAATAGACAGATATTTAGATCTAGACTGATGTAACTCTTAATTTAAGAGCTGTATATGAATAACATTAGTATGTGAAAGTAGTGTGCATTTTGCAAATAATTTATATTTCACTGACAAGCGCTATAGGACAAATTGTGCAGAGTAACTGAACTTAGTAAGTCCAGGAATGGGAACTTGTAAAAATGGGGATGAGGTCATTCTATTCCATTCTGTACACATTTAAAGTACATCTGGCAAATAGTTGTACTTATGACCTATACCAGCATATTTGTATGTATATATATATATATATATATATATATATATATATATATATATATAGTTTAAGGGAGGGTGTCAACATTATGACTAAGTTCTTTGCCTCCAATGCAAAAGATACAAGGTTTGATATTGACCTCCTACCAATGCCTGAATGGAATTTGCATGTTCTCCCATGTCCCTGTGGGGTTCCTCTCACCTTCTAAAAAACAAGCTGTGTTTCCACCTCAAAGTCACCCAAGAATGGAGTTGTAGATACACGTACATACTCTAGATGGTGCCTATCAGTGGAAGAGATGTACAGACCATCCTCTTGGGCATTAAATGTAGTGCATAGAATCTTCTAGACTGGAGAACAAGGATCACCGACAGCATACTGTGTCAGGGCTCTAGCCACTTGATGGTTGGCTTGGGCATGTTGATTAATGTTGCCAAAGATAGGCATGGGTATTTGCAAGTGGTAAGTGGATTGAGGAAATGCCAGAGATCCATGTTAACATTGGGAGGAGTCTACATGTTCCTACTGGCCAGTGTGCACCTGCCATAAAGCTTAGAAAACCTGGGTTAATAAGCTACTGGCTGAAGTCCATTTGCACAGCTTGGGTTACTTGGGATAGCTTTGTTGAGAGAAAGCTCGACATAAAACCAATCAACCAAACATGAACTAAAGATTTCTACACTTAATGTAGGTTCATTGGCAGGACGGAGCTTGGAAGTGAATGATACAATGATAAGAAGGAGGCTGGACATCCTGTGTATCTAGGAGACAAGATGGAAGGTTAGTGTAGCAAAACCACTTGGATCTAGAGTCTACTACTCAGGAGAAGGACAGACTAGAAATGGTGTTGGAACTGTGGTCAAGGGGAGGCTTCAGAAGACAGTGATGTATGCTATCAGAATTAGTGACAGACACAAGGCAATCACACTCCAGTGTAAGGATAGGGCGGTATTCATCTCTTTCTATGCTCCACAGCAGCTTTGTGACATTGAGGAAAATAATGGATTCAGGCAGCAGCTGCAGGACCCAGATAAAGCAGGACAGCCTGAGTTGGTGTTGATAATGGGGGACCTGAATGCACATATCGGGGCAGACAGAACAGTTATGAAGACTGCCTGGGTCCACATGGTTGGAGCAACAGGAATAAAGATGGAGAGGTCATTCTAGTCTTCTGTCTGGAGAATGGCTTGATGATGGCCAACACATGGCTCAGCAAGAGAGACAGTCACAAGCTGACATGAAAGACTGGCCAACATGCAACTCAGGTAGACTTCCTCCTAGTAAAGAAAGAATCAGCAATTGCAAATCCATCCCCAGTGAACAGTGGCATAAACCACTGGTGGCCTCAATCAGTTGCAAGCAGTGGTCAGAGAAGGCATTGAGGTCAACAGAGAGATGGTAGAAGACTTGAAGTTGACTGGAGAGAAAGCACAAAAGTTCAAGGAAATACTCGGGGTTCTATCAACTCAGCAAGAAGAAGAAATAGGTGGAGTTGAAGAAGAATGGCAGCACCTCAAAACAGCATGTATGAGGACTATAGCACAGATGTGTGATCAAGCCAGGTATTAAAATAAGATGCATAAGGAAAATGGTGGTGGGATGCAGAAGTTCATGAAGTCATCAAAAGAAAGAAGATATACAGGAAAGATTGAGAGATAGAAATGATAGACCAGCTAAGAAGGAATACTGGTTGGTTAACAAAGAGGCTAAGAGAGAAGTTGCAATGGCAAAGAACAAGTCATCAGATGCACTATAACAGCTTCTGGAAAGCAACTCAGCAGATGGCACAAAAAAACTTTATCAGGTTGCGAGGCAAAGACAGAGAGATAAAAAAGATAGTCAGACACCTCCCCCGTAAGAAATGCCAACAACAACTTGCTCAACAGTCTACAGGACTATCAACGGCAGATGGAAGGAGCACTTCCAGCAGCTTCTAAATGAAGACGACAACCAAATACATCCTGCAATGAAAGAAGAGTCGCCACGCTTTAAAAAGTAAGAACAACACTAAGGAAAATGAAGTAAAGGAAAGTAGCAGGCTCAGATGAGGTCATGATAGACGTGATCAGGATGTTGTCTGAGTTAGGGGAGTGTCACTCGTCTTGTACATACTAATAAGACAAAGAGGCTTGGGTGTTCATTTAAGTAGTTTATTGTATACAAACACATCAGGGTGGATGGCAGGAACATTAAGCTTAAATGAAACTATCTAACTGAATAGCTACTACACACTTGCATGCTTTCACTCTGGCTGCTCACTCAAAATGGCACTCTTGCTTGCCCGTGCTCAGTACTTATATGCACGTGCTCACTGACTGGAATGCTTCTTAAAGGTATATCACACACTCTGATCTACATCCTCCCCCTTTACTGAGCTGTCTCATATAAGCAATGACATTTCAATAGGCATACAATTTATCCAGACAATAACGAACAAAACAATAGTCATGTCCACATTGCCATGTATCAAGAAATAGGTCTGGATATGTGACCTGATATCATAATATAATAGTTAGGACTGGGTATAGCAACAGCGACAGTCACTGGGAAATGTTCTGCTTGAGGACTTTCAGGGATTTTTTCAGGAACAGGGATTACTGACAGAATGTCCTCTGGAACAGGAACATTGGACAAGTCACTCTGAGAATTAGAGTCTTTGTCACAGGCAAGATGCTGTAAAACTGATTTGGACACTGGCAACAAATGCTTCCAATTCCACCTGAATTCCATTCCTTGTGATTCCAAAATGTATGATCTTGGGTCTTGTCACAAATCTGATGTGATCAAAACCTTTTGACGTCTGCATCCTAACTATCTCCTCTTCTTGTAATGAACGGAGCGGTTTGCTGGACTTATTATAACAGGACTTCTGGAACAAAAGCTATTTCAACAGTTGAGCTTTCACTCCTTTGTTGTTTTTAGCACATGGAACCAATAAATTGCTGATGATAGGTAATGTGGTTCTAGTTTGTCTTGACATACGTCTATGGGCAGGTGAACCAAGATGATTATCACAAAGAATGTCGCTGAGATTTAACAAGTTTAAGAAAACATCAGTATTGTCATGTTTAGATTTCTCTAACAGCTGTTTTGCATTTGAAATGTACATTCAGCCAAGCTACTTGGCTGTGGGTACTCAGGACTACCCATAATATGAACACAGTCCCATGTTTCTGCAAACTGTCTGAACTGCTGACTTGTAAACTCTGCACCATTGTCAGAAATAACTGTGCAGACTACCATGGACAGAACAGTGTTTCTTCAACTTAGCAATGACAGTACTGGTTGTTAGGTTAGGAAGTAGGTCAGTCTTGAACCAATTTGAGTAAGAGTCTACTAATACCAAGTAATGTTGACCATTCCACTCAAAGATATCTGTGTTACTGTCAATCAAGGTATTTCAGGAATCTGGCTTAACTGAAGTGATTCTTTTTGTTGATGCGGCTTTACACTATTACACACTGAAAAAGATGAAGGTACTTTCTCGATATCTTTAGACATAGAAGGCCAAAATACTAGTCCTCTCGCCCTTCTTTTGGTAGAATCAGTTCCTGGGTGGCCACAATACAAGATCTTAATGTACTCTTGTTGCAAGGGCTTTGGCACAATCACTTTTGGACCTTTCATGATGATACCATTGTCTGTCAAAATCTCATCTTTTGTATAGAAAATACTGCTGCACTTCGACTGCCTTGTTGAAGGCCATCCTCAACTGTTAAACAGGTTGAGCTTCTGGAGAATTAGCTCTGAAGCTGTGTGAATTCTAAGTTCATCAAGATGTGTGGAAGAAAAATTTCTCACTTCCATGACTTCAAAATCAAGTTGCTCATTGTTATGCTGCTCTCTGTTTTTTTCTGGGTGATCGAGATAAGGTATCAGCAAGATAAAGAAGTCTGCCTTTCATGTAAACAAGACTGAAACTGTATTTTTGCAATTTGAGTATCATGCGTTGCAATCTGGCAGGAGCTGTGTGCATTGGCTTTCTCAAAATAGTGACCGAATATTGGTGATCAGTTTCAATCTGGATAGGTCGACCATAAATATAATAATGGAATTTCAAACATGCAAATACAATTCCCAAAAGCTCTTTCTCAATCTGGGCATATTGCATCTTGGTCTGAGTAAGAGTTCTCGATGCATAGGTTACTGATCTTCCCTCTTGAAGAATGACTGCACCTAGACCAAATTTAGAAGCATCACAGAAAAGAGTTACTAGTTTGTGAACATCATAGCAGCTTAGAGTGGGTAGACTGGCAATTTTCTGTTTCAAGGCATCAAATACTCTTTGGTGTTGCTCTGACCATGACCAGATTACATCTTTGCATGTCAGTTCTCTAAGTGGTACTGAAAGTTGTCTTAAGTCTGGAATGAACTTGCCTAAATAGTTGACCATGCCAAGAAATCATTGTAGGGCTTGAACATTGGAGCTGGCATCTCGACAATTGCAGCTTGTTTGGAAGGATCAGGTTGTAAGCCTGAACTGGTAAACAAATGGCCAACATAAGTAACTTCTTGTAGCCTGAATTTGCACGTCTGAGGATTTAGCTTGAGATTCACTTCACGTGCTCTATCCAGACATTTCTTGAGGTTTCTATCATGTTCAACTTCACCATTGCCTCCTACGAGAATATCATCTACTATAATAGCACATAGATAGCCAGAAAAAAAATTGTTCCATCGCATGCTGAAATACTTCACTGGCAGAATTTATTTCAAGTGGCATTCTCAGAAATCTGAAACACCTGAATGGCTTACAGAATGTGGTTAGCAATGAAGATTTTCGGTCATGCAAAATTTGCCAAAACAAACTCTTTGCATCTAAGACAGAAAAAAACAGGGGCATTTAGCAAGAGGGCAGCAACCTCCTCAAATGTGCACATAGGATGATGAGGCCTTTTTAATGCTTTATTCAAGTCTCTTGGCTCAATACATATTCGGATATTATCTGAGCTTTTCTTATGAGCTACTACCATGGAAGATACTCATTCAGTTGTTTTTTTCTACTGGACAAATTACTCCTAGCTGCACTATTCTGTCTAGCTCTCCTTGACTCTGTTCTGCATAGCTGCTGGAACTTTCTGTGCTGGTCTGATAACTGGGCTGACCTTTGGGTCTAACTTCATGGAGTACACAACTGGTAGTTTACCTAGTTTGTTTGTGAAAATATCAGCATAGTCAAAAAAAAAATAGTTTGGGTGAAATTTGAGCTATTCTCACTCAAGCTTACATGGTGGACCTCTTTGTTAAATGAAAGCAGTCCCACTTTCAAACTGTCTCTAAGGCCTAATAATCACTGCACGTGTCTCTTGACTATGTAAAACTGCAACTCATAGCTGTTCCTAGCAGAATAACATGACAGCACTACTGAGCCTTCAGTTTGAATCTCTTCACCAAAAGCAACAAGCTTTGCACACTTTATCAAATCAAGCTGTTCTGCAGCTTTTACTCTAGCAAATGTTTCTGCTGACATAACATTACACTTTGAACCAGTATCTACTTTGAGCTCTACAGGACTCCCATTAAGCCACACAGTACAAAAGATTTTGTTCCTTGCCCACAAATCTACTACATTGGCTGTTTCACAGACACACCATCAACATAAAAAGTAGGGTTGCAGCTTTCTAATTGATTAACTTGCCTCTTTGTATGCCGTGTTTATAGGTTCATAGATTAATACTAAGCTAACTGCCCTTGGGAGTCATTTTACGCCTAGCCATTTACCCCATTTGAGAATTAAACCCTGCCCTTGTGTCTGTAAAGTAAACACCTTAACCATTATGCCAACCTCCCACCCAAATATCAGCAATCCATCTATATGTTGTCAGAGTAGAACCCACAGCCTTCTGCATCAAAAGCAAGCATGCTGCCTTGTTGTGCTACAAAAGAATGTGCCTTATTTGATTTACAAAACCTTTTGAACTGATTCCACTTATTGCAAGAATGGCACTGCTGATCAAAAGTTGAGCACTTTTCTCATTTGAGCTCATGATTACCACTACAATTACGGCAGTTGACTATGAGTCTTGCTAGGGGTTTTGCTGAATCACCCCTGTGCTTTGTTGCATGTACCTTGGGCCTTATTGAAGCTATTTTGGGTTTTGCTGTAGTTGCCACAGGTTTTGCTAGGGAGGCCCAGGGTGTGGTCCTTCCTGTAGGCCTGTATCTTTTAACCTTGTGCCACATACTATCTATATTAGCTGTGGAAGGTACTGGAAAGCTTGCTTTCTCCTTTGTAAGCATATTTGTGTGCCTTTCTGTAAGCTTGTATATCTGACATATCTCATTGGCCTTTTTTAATGTTAAATCACTGTCTTGAAGCAATATCTTTCTCACTATGTCATTATTAATACCACACACAAGGCTGTCCTTTACCAACTTATCTCTCAAGTCACCAAATCTGCACCTTTTAGCCTTATTTCTCAGGTCGGTTATATATCATGCAAACCTTTTTTATCTCTTGTGTAAAATAAGTGCCTTTCCATTGTAATATTTGTTTGGGGGTTACATATTTCTCTAAATTTATGTTTTAAATATTCAGAGTCTTCCCACGTTTCTGCCTGTACCACAATATGGTGGTTCTCCCCCTCCCCTGAAAACACAGCAGGTGCATACACAGATGAATGCTGTCTTTCTATGGCTTCTGAACCAGCTAAATTAAGCATAGTAAATGCCTTTGTATCTGCATTTTTGTCAGAAAAAGCAGCCTGTATGAAAATATCTTATTCCTTCTCAGACACTCTCCAATTTTCTGCAATATTGTTATCAAACACAAGTGGTGCGGGTTTGCGAAATCCTTCTACCATGCCCACAAAATATAGTAAAGCACAATGCAATCCTGACCCTTGTAATTATGTACAAATATGCACATACACCAGGTACTTGTTTTAATATTCAAATGCACAATAAACTCTTCGACAGACTGTACTTTGCAAATTATTCTTTGAAATGACTGTGCTTTGTGAAATATTCTTTGAAATGACTATACTTTGCAAAATAACTGCTCTGTAATACTGCACACACTTGCCAACACTTTGCATGCTTTGGATACTTCAAATAGCTTTGATTAATGTGAAAAAGAAGTACATTGTGAAAAAATGTGGTAGTTTTCCCTTTTTTATAGATTTTATGCAATTCAGATAATGTTTCAAAAGTTTTCATAATTATTTTGAATATTTTTTTCAATATGTCGCAGTTTCAGACATTTCTTTCAATTAGAAATTTCTTCTGAGTGTTCTGAATACTTTGTTTTATATTTACAGCGAAAGATATCATTTCAGCGAGTTTTCATACCTGGAATTTATTTCTGAACTGATTGCAAGTCATTTGAGCAGTACGGATAATCGACTTCTGTATATTCCTCCATTTCTGACATGTTGCCTCATGGCTGTAACTCTGGATCCCATTCTGACACTATGTCACTCGTCTTGTACATCTCAATAAGATGAAGAGGCTCAGGTGTTCGTTTAAGTAGTTTATTGCATACAAACACATCATGATGGATGGCAGGAACATTAAACTTAAACTGACTGACTGACTACTACATACATGCGTGCTATCAATCTGGCTGCTCACTCAAAATGGCACTCTTGCTTGCACATGCTCAGTACTTATATTCACATGCCCACTGACTGGAATGCTTCTTAAAGGTATATCACACATTCTGATCTACAGGGAGAAATGGTGTCTGAGGGTACTCATAGCATTATAGAGAGAAAGATGAATCCCAATTGATTAAAGAATAAACATACTAGTGCCAGTGTACAGGAATAATGGGGACATTCACAACTGTGGGCAGTATAGAGGTATCAAACTCCTGTCACACTGCATGAAAGTACTGGAGAGGATGACTGATAAATGAATATGCAGAGTAGTATAAAGTAAGATGGGAGATGAGCAGTTCGGGTTCAGGTCAGGATACTGCACAACTGACCTGATTTTTACAGTGAGACAGATAGTTGCGAACAAGCTAGAGATGACGAAAGAGTCCAACTGGGTATTCCTAGAAGTGGAGAAAGCATATGACAAAGTCCCAAGAAAGCTGATTCGGGCAGTTCTGCAATGATTTAAAGTCCTACAAATATTGGTACAATTAGTGCAGGCTATGTAAAAGGACCCAATGACACAAGTATGAACAGTATTAACAGGAATTCGCAATGGGAGTGGGTGTGCATCCGGGTTCAGCTCTGAGCCTACTGCTTTTCATACTGTTGATGCACTACATTAAAAAAATAGGATTGAGGGGACAGATAAACAGAGTTCCTGTATGCGGAAAGTGGGCATTATAGGCAGACTCTGAACAAGAACTTTAGCAAGGGACAAGGGAATAGAATGCATAACTGGAGGTACACAGGATGAAACTGAGTTCAGATCACATGGTTGTAATGTCAACAAATGGGGAATTCAAAAGAAGGTGAGAATTGAGATAGATGGGAAAATGGTGGAAAAATGTAACAGTGTCAAGTATCGAGTGAAGGGGGGTTGAGAAGGCAGGAAGTTTAAATGAAGAGGTTAAAGTTAGAATTAGAGGTATTGCAGCCAGCTGGCACAGAGTGTTAGGGTAGTGCATGATGGAAGAATGACAAAGAATTTGAAAAGTAAGGTGTTCAAAACAGTAGTGTGACCAGTACTGCTGTATGGTACAGAAATCTGGTCGGTGAAAGCAGAGCTGTTAAAGAAGGTAGAGTTGCCGGAGATGAAGTGCCTGAGTTGGGTGGTAGGATGCACACTGTGGGACAGATGAAGAAATGAGGATATCAGAACAGAAGCCAGAGTAGCTCCAGTTCCAGATGAGGATAAAGAGAATGGATTATGGTAGTTTGGACATGCAGGAAAGTGGAAGGCAGTCTGGGGAAGAAGATTTGAGACACACAGGAAGAAGGCAGGAAGAAGTGAGGGCATCCAGTAAAAACACAGATTGACTGTATGAGATAAGAACTGCGACAGCCAGACATGACTGTCAAAGAAGGTAGGAGAGTGACATTGAATCAAGAAAGTTGGAGACAGTTGACACAACACCCAGACCCTGTGTACAAAAATGGGGGAAAAGGAGGCAGATGATGATGATGATAATGAAGTATACATTATAGACTATGAACGAAAAAAAGTGAAGGCTTCCAAAAAGTCACAATAAATCCAGTAGAAAGCCACAGTTTATGGAGAAAAAGGAAACAAAATGATACTTTGCTAATGTGGGAAATAAATAGTTTATACAAACAGTTTGTTTCCTTTTTCTCCATAAACTGTGGCTTTCTACTGGATTTATTATACATTATGGACTGTTAAGAGGTAAACATTATATATATTACTGACTACAATGCAGTTAAGTTCTTCATTTCAAGTGTTTACTTATCTGTCTGTCTTACTGCGGACTAAAGGTCAGTTGAGCTGTATCCTGACCAGAATTCCAACTGCTCGTTTCCCATCCTACTTATTACTGCTCTGTGCACTGAGCTAGAGTAGGTATTTTTTTAGAGATGACCTAGCCTATGACCCAGTAATATAACTACAGAGACAAAGGGAGACATCTGGCGTGATAACATGATGAGTTACAATACATAGCACTCCAAGGGGAATGGATGTAGGGGCTGTGGTTAGGGAAGAAGGAACAGAACAATTATTAAAGTCAGAGGAGGAAGAAGAAATACCCAAGGGGCAATACCCAAGGGCAATACTCAAGTGTGTGTTAAAGCAGATGGCAGACAGTGATTCTGATCTATATTTTCCAGTAGGCAGGAACATTACTGTGCCCATGTGGCATGCCCAAAAATCCTTTCAAGACAGATCCTATGGAGAAGAGAGTAGGTCATGGATGGTGATGGGTGGGTAACTGGAACACTGGGTGGTCAATTACTTAGTAAAGAGAGGACGTTTTTGAGGGGAATCCAGAGTGAGCAAATTTTATGAGAAGCTTTATACAAAACTAAAAAGTAGGGGGAGCAATGTTTGAGGAATGTGAAAGACCAGAATTGAGGACGGAAGATAAAGAAAGGTTGCATAAACTGGTTAGATCTACAAAGGTTTTGTAGCAGTAAGGCACACAAACAATAAAATCAGCTGGTCAGATGGTTTTCAAACTAGCAGAGTGCCACTGAGTGAAACATGATTACTTTGTTTGACAGTTGTGGGGAAGAGGGAGTAGGAGTATTGTTAATATTTACGTGACTTGCAGAGATGGTGGTGTTGTATAAGGGGAAGAGAAAGGAGGACCCATAAAACTTTAGGCCAATTTCATTATTTTATTGTGATGACAAAATAATGTCTTGAGTTTATGCAGCCAGATTCAGTGGAATCTTATCAAGTGTGTTGTGGGACTCTCAGGAGGGTTTTGTGAAAGGCTGTAACCTGCACTTCACTGCAGGTTGTTATAAATGTTGTAAGTTGGTGAGACTGGGAGGAGACAATGAGAATGGGTGCACAGGTGGTGCATATGGATAATCAGGAATGGGTGCACAGGTGGTGCATATGGATAAACAGGAATGGGTGCACAGGTGGTGCATATGGATAAACAGGAATGGGTGCACAGGTGGTGCATATGGATAAACAGGAATGGGTGCACAGGTGGTGCATATGGATAAACAGGAATGGGTGCACAGGTGGTGCATATGGATAAACAGGAATGGGTGCACAGGTGGTGCATATGGATAAACAGGAATGGGTGCACAGGTGGTGCATATGGATAAACAGGAATGGGTGCAAAGGTGGTGCATATGGGTAAACAGGAATGGGTGTACAAGTGGTGCGTATGGATAAACAGGAATGGGTGCACAGGTGGTGCATATGGATAAACAGGAATGGGTGCACAGGTGGTGCATATGGATAAACAGGAATGGGTGCACAGGTGGTGCATATGGATAAACAGGAATGGGTGCACAGGTGGTGCATATGGATAAACAGGAATGGGTGCACAGGTGGTGCATATGGATAAACAGGAATGGGTGCACAGGTGGTGCATATGGATAAACAGGAATGGGTGCACAGGTGGTGCATATGGATAAACAGGAATGGGTGCACAGGTGGTGCATATGGATAAACAGGAATGGGTGCACAGGTGGTGCATATGGATAAACAGGAATGGGTGCACAGGTGGTGCATATGGATAAACAGGAATGGGTGCACAGGTGGTGCATATGGATAAACAGGAATGGGTGCACAGGTGGTGCATATGGATAAACAGGAATGGGTGCACAGGTAGTGAATATGGGTAAACAGGAATGGGTGTACAGGTGGTGCGTATGGATAAACAGGAATGGGTGCACAGGTGGTGTGTATGGATAAACAGGAATGGGTGCACAGGTGGTGCATATAGATAAACAGGAATGGGTGCACAGGTGGTGCATATGGATAAACAGGAATGGGTGCACAGGTGGTGCATATGGGTAAACAGGAATGGGTGCACAGGTGGTGCGTATGTATAAACAGAAATGGGTGCACAGGTGGTGCATATGGATAAACAGGAATGGGTGCACAGGTGGTGCATATGGGTAAACAGGAATGGGTGCACAGGTGGTGCGTATGGATAAACAGGAATGGGTGCACAAGTGGTGCATATGGGTAAACAGGAATGGGTGCACAGGTGGTGCATATGGATAAACAGGAATGGGTGCACAGGTGGTGCATATGGGTAAACAGGAATGGGTGCACAGGTGGTGCATATGGATAAACAGGAATGGGTGCACAGCTGGTGCATATGGATAAACAGGAATGGGTGCACAGGTGGTGCATATGGATAACACAGGTGGTGCATATGGATTAACAGGAATGGGTGCACAGGTGGTGCATATGGATAAACAGGTATGGGTGCACAGGTGGTGTGTATGGATAAACAGGAATGGGTGCACAGGTGGTGCATATGGATAAACAGGAATGGGTGCACAGGTCGTGCATATGGGTAAACAGGAATGGGTGCACAAGTGGTGCATATGGGTAAACAGGAATGGGTGCACAGGTGGTGCATATGGGTAAACAGGAATAGGTGCACAGGTGGTGTGTATGGATAAACAGGAATGGGTGCACAGGTGGTGCATATGGATAAACAGGAATGGGTGCACAGGTGGTGCATATGGGTAAACAGGAATGGGTGCACAGGTGGTGTGTATGGATAAACAGGAATGGGTGCACAGGTGGTGCATATGGATAAACAGGAATGGGTGCACAGGTGGTGCATATGGGTAAACAGGAATGGGTGCACAGGTGGTGCATATGGGTAAACAGGAATGTGTGCACAGGTGGTGCATATGGGTAAACAGGAATGGGGCACAGGTGGTGCATATGGGTAAACAGGAATGGGTGCACAGGTGGTGCATATGGGTAAAGAGGAATGATTGCACAGGTGGTGCATATGGATAAACAGGAATGGGTGCACAGTTGGTGTGTATGGATAAACAGGAATGGGTGCACAGGTGGTGCATATGTATAAACAGGAATGGGTGCACAAGTGGTGCATATGGATAAAGAGGAATGGGTGCAGAGGTGGTGCATATGGATAAACAGGAATGAATGCACAAGTGGTGCATATGGATAAACAGGAATGGGTGTTTAGGTGGTGTATATTGATAAAAAGGAATGGGTTCACAGGTGGTGTGTATGCATAAATAGGAATGGGTATGCAGGTGGTGCATATGGATAAACAGAAATGGGTGCACACGTGGTGCATATGGATAAACAGGAATAAATACACAGGTGGTGCATATGGATAAACAGAAATGGGTGCACAAGTGTGCACATGGATAAAGAGGAATGGGTGCACAGGTTGTGCATATGTATAAACAGGAATGGGTGCACAGATAGCACATATGGATAAACAGGAATGGGTGCAGAGGTGGTGTATATGGATAAACAGGAATGGGTGCAGGTGTGGGTACTTTTCTGTGTGAGACAGAGAAAGGCTGTACTTCACTTCTTTGCTGACAAATTCTGTATAAAGCCAACAATAATGCCTGACAACTCTAATATCAAGTGGAATTTTAAATATTACCCTAATTCATTTAAGTAATTGATACAGCAAGAGGTACTACATCAAACTATTTATTTTTCTAAAGAATACGAAGTAGAAAAAATAAGGCATGTTTTAAGGCACAGGGCAGAAATATGAAACAAAATACAGAAATTCTAGAAACTCAAGCATAGTGCAGAGGTATGTGGGGAAGGAAATATATTCCTTTGCACCATATGCATTTTTTCATTTGTTATATCACACTGATACATCTGAGATATAGACAGCCAAGAAAATAACTGTTAACTGATAGAGGTTTTGCAAATGTGCTGGTGTTTCTGTGTATATGTCTGTGTGACTGTCCCTCTGCATATGCATGTGTGTATGGGTTTCTCCATATTTTTGAAAACTTCTCTCTCTGCCTCTATGCCTGTTACTTTGTTTATTCATATGAAAGTCACTGTGTGTGTTTGTGTGTGTATGTGTGTGTTTGTGTGTTTGTATGCCTTTATCTGTGTGTGTGTGTGTGTGTGTGTGTGTGTGTGTGTGTGTGTGTGTGTGTGTGTGTGTGTGTGTAATAAATATATAGGTTCATAGGTTCATAGGTGTGTACTAGGCTAATGGCCCTGGAGCCTTTATAAGCCTAGCCAGTAGAAGTGCCCTGGCATCGTGCCACCCTACATTAGTTCCCAGTGCCTCTATCAAGTAGATCCACTGGAGTGATCCCCAGGGTGAACTTTCTATTTCCCATCCACACATCAAGATTTCACTTGAAGAGGGCCAGTGAGATGCTCTGTTTCACATGCATGAGAAGTGTATTCCAGAGCATGTTCTGTTGATTGTGGTAATGACGTTGAGGTCTCTGGAGTTTGTGGTGCAGAGGGATTGGGATTTCTTTAGATGTAGCATTTCTAACAGAGCTGGGTCAGACATGGCTTTGTAAGTCAAGCAGAAATCGCCTCTAAGTAGACGATATGAGAAAGAGAATAGAAGAGTTTTTTTAGTCTATCTATGTAGAACATCTGTTTAAGGCCTAGGATTCTCTTCATGAGGTACTTTTGTGGCCTTTCCAGCTGTTGTATGTGTCTAGTGAGGTACATGCCAAATGGGGCATTATACTTGATGATTGGCAGAGAGATATGATGACCTCTTTTTTCCTGGACGTAAAACCCTTGGTAATGAGATGTGCCACAGAGAAGGACTTGCTGACCACAGTGGCAATGTGGTGGTCAAAGGAGAGGTTGCTGTCAACCTGTGTCCCCAGATTTCTTATAATGCCTTCCATGTTCAATGGGCTCCCAGCAATGCGGTAATTAGTGGGAAATTAGTTTTTCCCAAAGGGGATGAAGACACATTTTTTGGCATTAAGCTTAAAGCCATGGTTTTTGACACCAGTCATTGGTCTCAGTGAGGCCTTTCTGCAGGATGTCTACATCACTTGCGGTGTTAATAATGGCTCCCAGCTTGCAGTTGTATATGAACTTGGTCAGACAGAGTCCCTTCGTGTTGGCCTGGACTTCTGAGAAGTAGATGCCAAACAGGAGACGACCCAGGACCGATCCCTGTGGGACTCCACTTATGACTGGATTCTACAGTGGATATAAAATGTTCACACCCCTGTTAAAATGCCAGGTTTTTGTGATATAAAAAAATGAGACCACAATAAATCATTGCAAAACTATTCCCACCTTTAATGTGACCTATAACCGGTACAATTCAATTGACAAACAAACAAATCTGTTAGGGGAAAATATAAAAAAATAAAAAATGTACAAGAAGCTGGTTGCATAAGTGTGCACACCCATAAACTAATACATTTTGAAGCACCTTTTGATTTAATTACAACATTCAGTCTTCTTGAGTAAGAGTCTATCAGCATGACACATTTTGACTTAGCAATATTTGCGCACTCTTCCTTGCAAAAGCACTCCAAGTCTATCAGATTGTGAGGGCATCTCTTTTGGACAGCCCTCTTCAGGTCACCCCACAGATGTTCTATTGGATTTAGGTCTGGGCTCTGGCTGGACCATTCCAAAAATTAAATTTTCTTTTGGTGAAGCCATACTTTTGTTGATTTGGATGTATGCTTGGGGTCATTGTCATGTTGAAAGGTGAAACTCCTCTTCATCTTCAGCTTTCTAGCAGTTGCCTGAAGGTTTTGAGCCAAATGTGACTGGTAGTTGGAACTGTTCATAATTCCCTCCACATTTACTAAAGCCCCAGTTCCAGCTAAAGAAAAGCAACCCCAAAGCATGATACTGCCACTACCATGCTTCACCATGGGGATGGTGTTCTTTTGGTGATGCAAAGTGTTGTTTTTGTGCAAAATATACCTTTTGGAATTGTAGCCAAAACATTCAACCTTGGTCTCATCAGACCATAACACATTTTTCCACATGCTTTGGGGAGATTTGATGTATTGTTTTGCAAATTTTAGCTGGGCATGGATGTTTTTCTGTGTAAGAAAAGACTTCTGTCTTGCAACCCTACCCCATTGTCCAGACATATGCAGAATAAAGGAGATTGTTGTCACATGTAGTACACAACCAGTATTGCCAGACATTCCTACAGCTCCTTCAGTGCTACTGTAGGTCTCTTGACAGCCTCCTTGACCAATTTTCTTCTTGTCTATTCATCAGTTTTGGAGGGACGTCCAGTTCTTTGCAACATCACTGTTGTCCCATATTTTCTCCACTTTTTGATAACTATCTTCACTGTGTTCCATGGTATATCCAATGCTGTGGATTTTTTTTTTGCACCCTTCTCCTGACTGATAGCTTTCAAGAATGAGATCCTTTTGATGCTTTGTAAGCTCTCTTTGAACCATGGCTTTTGCTGTAGCAGGAAACTGAGTAAATGTCAGGAAAATCCTACTAGGACAACTGAACTTTATTTGGGGTTAATCAGAGTCTCTATAATTGATGGCAGGTGTGTACCCAAGAAGACTGAATACTGTAATTAAATCAAAAGGTGCTTCAACAAAATATTAGTTTAAGGGTGTGTGCTCTTATGCGAACAGCTTACTGTACTTTTTTTATTTTTTATATTTTTTCCCCTAACTGATTTTTTTGTTTTTACAATTGAATTGTACAGGTTATAGGTCACATTAAAGATGGGAAAGTTTTGAAATGATTTATTGTGGTCTCATTTTTTTTATATCACAAAAACCTGGCATTTTAACAGGGGTGTGTAGACATTTTATATCCACTGTATCTGTGAGCCAATTTGCAACCCACCTAGTGATATAGGGGTTGATGCCTTGTTTTGTGAGTTCATCAATAATTCCTGAGTGGGAAATCATGGACATTCTAGAAACTCAAGCATAGTGGATAGGTATGTGGGGAAGAAGATGTATATATGTAATATATGCTGTATATTTTGGATGCAAAATACATTCTCCAACAGCAATTACATCTTACAGCAACTACGAGACATTAGGCAGAGGAACTATTTTACACCAAACATATAAAAATAATATTCTGATACTAAAAGAAACACAAACCAGTAGAATAGCCCATTTTCTATGTACAATAGATCCTCTCTAGGGAGGGTGTTATTGGGGAATTAATGGACTTTCTAGGGATGAAGAGGACAAATTACCTGGGCAGTCTGTTACTTCTCCAATTGCACCCACCCTGTTGTGTATTATTGCTTGCTTATTACTGGAAAATATAGAAGGAATACCGCCTAAAATGTTAGAAGGTCTTTGAGGAGTTTAGTAGAGGATCAGGTCTGGAGTATTATCGCAAAAAGTCTCTAGTAATTGTGGTGGAAAAGAAGGAGTTCAAAAGCCAGGAACATTGTCATGGTCAATGGGAAGAAGTACATGGAAATTAATAAATACCCTGCAATGGAGGAGATAAGGAGGGCAACTGTGAGGGCAGCAGGATAAAATAAAAGAGGTGCTAGACTAGTGGACAGGTAGGGTGACTACAGTGAGTGGTAGGGTAGAAGTAGTAAGGGTTATGGTGCTACCACTAATGATTTATTTACCAAAACACTTGCAGGTAAAGCTGTCAGCAGTGCAGCTAGGGGAGATACAGAAGCAGAGCAGATAACGAATACCCTGGGAACCATTGCAGTTTTTCAAGTGATGGCCTCCCACCCTTTTTTTTGCTGGGGGCCCATGTATAAATGCTCATGTTCATTTGAATTTATCTTCCTGATTTAAGACGATTCAATCTAACATTATTATAATGCACCAATGCCTACATACACCAATTATAGTTACTTGATTTTGCATACCTCAATTTTCTGACTGAATTAAAAAAAAACAGCCACAGTAAAGTATTCCAATCAGCTTTACAGAAATGCAAACTAGTCCAGTAAAGCCAGACTAATGATTGTTTAACTTAATTATGTCAGCAAGGTAAGCATTTCTCACCTGCAAACATGCCCTGTATTCAAAATTATAGCCCTATTGATAACTTACACCTCAGATGTCTGATTGTGATAAAAATAACAATAATAGATTAATTGATTTATTCCACAATAATTGTTTTCACCTTTGTTTCACAGAAGCACACAGTGTCTCAGGTATTTTTACTAATTTCACTTAAATGCACACCAGGCCTACAAAGCAACACTATTTAAAGTAATCAAACAATAAGAAAGTAAATTGTTTTCATACACAGACACCCTTTAACACCCACCCAGCAGTTACAGACATTTTTTCATCCAAACTTCATCTGATTGTGGTAAATACATATACTTCAAACTCTTAGAGTAAGAATCAGGATAAAGTAAAAAAAATAAATAAATAACGAGGGACAAAGGTCCATAATCAGGGACATATGTTAAACATTACTGTTAAATATACTTAAAGTTACTAGAATAAAAGATTTTACATCAGCATGTATTTTCTGAAGTTCATGAAATCTGAAACTAAAATGTTTGTCATTATTTAGTAACTGCAAACATTGTTGATTTTTTGAAAAGCCACAATTTTATGAGAAACAGATCAAAGTGAGGCGAAACCTACCCTAGAAACCAAAAGAGTTCAGCCTGAGTTGCCAAACTAATTTGTGTTTTTCCAGGGTGTTGTTGACATCACCATGCAGGAACTCAGGCTCTAGTGTCTCGTGTATCTGAAATCTGAAGCTGGTGTGTCTCTCATGAGTGATCAAATGCTTAGAGGGCATTATTATAAAATTTAGATCATGTAGTTATGCCATGTAGATTTGATTGTGTAAGATGAAGTCCTCATCCTACTTGCCAACTGCAATATTAGCTATCCTTGGGGCCACAGCTGCCCCATTGCTATTCCTGTTGTCTGTCTGCATCTTTTGCCATTAAAAGTGAAATAATTACAGTCCAATACAAGTTTCAAGAGCTTACCTAGTATCTCACATTCTGCTGCAGTGATGTTGTTGTACTTCACTAGTGCTTCTGCAGCTGTATTTATGCAGTGCTGATGGAGTAGTACAGTGTACAAAGATTTAATGTCAATAGTAAGCAGTAAGCTGTCCTCACCAATGGGAATGTTCTTGATTTTTCTAATAAAATCCATGGAATCTTGGATGTATGATCTATTCTTCTCTGTCAGTAGTTTAAAAATATTGTCCAGATAGCTGTGGCTTCAGTGAATCTGCCCCCCACTAGCAACCACAGGTCAGTAAAAAGGATCATCCTTATTCTTGTTTGGTTTGGGTATTCCAAAAAATTTAGGAAGGTGAGGGCATGGTGTTTAAAGGCAATTTGAACAGGTTCTCTGATATTAGTTCAGCACTGTACATATCACATTGTTTCATCTCCCAATTCACACAGACATGCTCAATTTCATTCTTAATACATTTAGTGCAAAACCTCATGTCATCTAACATAGCCTCAATTTTAATGTTGTAGGTGGAGGTATCCGTGACTAAAATCCCTTGCCAGCTTTCATAATCCTCCTTGATTTATCATTGCTCAGCTGAGCTAGGGCCAGTCTATCACAGCCCAGATTCCACAGTTTTCTTAGATATGGAAATCTCAAACGACAAAGACACAGGGAGAATGGCAACTGATTTATACAGAAAACCCACCAGAGTAAACATGCTTCTACATTACACAAGTCTTCACCTTCCAAAAACAAAACACAATGTGGTAAAATCCCAAGGATACAGAATAGCACGCATCACCTCAAAACTCAGACCTTTTCTCAAGAATCTTAAGAATTTAGAAAATGACTTTCTAGCCAGAGGGTATGAGGTTAGCATGCTTTATTCCTTACTTGAACCCATCAGAAAACTAAAAAAAACAACAATGCCCCATTCCTTAACAACTGTCGGAGAATTCTAAAGCAATCATTTGGGAATGAAAAAGCAAAAGACTGTTGTATTTTGACATATTCCTGGGACTTTCAGTGCATCAAAGATACAATCAATGAAAACTGGGCTATAATATCTGAAAGTATGCATTTGTATATAGAGAGGGCAGGAACATCTGTAGCTGGGTTTAGACCAAAGCAAAATCTATAGACCGAAGAACCAAGAAATGTGGCCGAAATTGCACTTTTTGTATCTACATAAAGGAGAGTGATTCATTTATTTGCCCATACCTACAGAAAGAACTAGAAACTAATGCTGGTGGGGATTGTAATGCTAGATTTGCTGTCTACAGGGCCCAGTGTGACAGTTTTGAGGTGTTCAGTATTGGAAAAAGCATGGACAGGCTAAAAAGAAGAATATTAGAACACTTTGCTGAAATTTGAGCTAAATGTTATAATAGTGCTATATCTCTCTATGCATGTGATCACTCATAAGAGACATACAGGTATTAGATTCCAGATATTCACAAAACTAGAACCTAAATTCCAGGAAGGTGATGTTAACAACACCTTAGAAAGGCATGAATTAGTTTGGCAATTCAAGCTGAACTCCTTTCATCCTCTATGACTAAATTACTATGGTTCTTTGAAAAGTGTGCTGGAACTTAAAAAATGACCACATTGCATCTCTCATTAATTGGACTCATACAATATACACTGCTTATTGTGGATATTTTTTGTTTATTATGTATTTTTTGAAATTTTTTTATCCAGTCTTCATCTGTGAATGTCACTCTAGTATTTCAAAAGTATTAACTTACATTAGGAATACTTAGATTTGCTTGTAATTTAGTTCTGAATCTAATATAGACAAAACTGAGTGACACTAATAACATTTCTAATCCTTAGACAGCTACTGTTGCTACTCAGTTATAGATTTTGACTATAGTGAGAGTTTCTATATTTTATATATATATATATATATATATATATATATATATATATATATGTATACACACACACATATAGATATATATATATATATATATAGATATATATATATATATATATATATATATATATATATATATATATATATATATATATATATATATAAGTATATGTAATTCACTCATAAAGATGGTGCACGCAATGACAGAGTGCAACGGAGAACAGCATAACAGCTCAAACCACTATACTTCAGCACTTTTTAAGCACATATAACCACAATGCTGGATAATTCAAAGTTGATTTTAATTTGATAAATTTGAACATTTCAAAAAATAGCATATGTAGAAATGCCAAGGGATAGACCGCAAACCAGTTTCACCCTATGGCATTATTGGTGCATTTACAAGAAGTGTTAATCATCAGGAAATATATAAACTCCCTCTTTAAAGAGACAGTCCATCAAATCACTAAAAAACTGTTAGAACCCCCAAACACCAAAACTAAATATACATACCAAATATCTAAACCAATAAAAAAATTATATAACATTAAAACATGCTCTTTTAGACCAGGTTCGAACATTGCTCCTAAATAAATAATCCACATAATACTTTCTTTACGATTTAAAATATTATCTGACAAACTTTCTCCCACCACCAAGTCAATACCTACAAAAACAAAATGGGTAGTAGCATGGTTCAACAAGTGTTTATATAAAGCACTTCTTGGATGTCTACACTGAATATCACTCAAGTGTAACGCAATTCTCTGCTTAAAGCATCTAGAAGTCTGACCCAGTTTTTTTATGGACTGTGTCTTTAAACAGGGATGTTATATATTTCCTGGTGATTAGCACTGCTTATAAACAAGCTGATGATGCCATAGGGCAAAACCAGTTTGTGGTCTGTCCCTTGCCATTTCTACATATTATTTGAAATGTTCAAATTTATCAAATTAAAATCAACTTTGGACTATCCAATATTGTGGTTATATGTGGTTACATGTGCCAGAGTATAGTGGTTTGATATATATATATATATATATATATATATATATATATATATATATATATATATATATATATACAGTGAAATGGCAGCCAGGTAAAAACTGAATACATTGACTCCTGTGACTCCTGTAGTTCTATGTATTTGACATAGCAGGAGGTGACGTCAGTCACCCATGCTATGCACCTTAACGTACCATGACATTCCATGGTCAAAGGTACATGTAATTTACTATTTTGCAGGGGGTCAAGCCCCCCTGCACCCCCACACCTCCTGTATATTATATATACTAACTCCAAGATGGCACTACAGTGAGGAAATGGGCTAATTCCCTCTTCCTCACTGAACCACGATCTCAGTGCACAATGCTGAATTCAAATACATGAAATACACTACCCATTTACTGTTGTGTAGTCAAAGTATTTTGAGTCGGCATTCTGTCCATTGGAAAACTGCCTTTCGACCACATGCCAGTCAACAGCAGCAATAGTAAACCATATATATATATATATATATATATATATATATATATATATATATATATATATATATATATATATATATATATATATATATATATATATAGGTATATATATAGGTATACATAGTATATATTTCTTTTCTTGATTCTCTATTGATGACACCTTACAGTTACTCATACATATACATTTACAATACCCTTACTATTTTTTTGGTAGACTGGACATAGAGATACATTTTCCATTGGCTCTGTTTTGTAAAAGTAGCTAGAATTTAAACATAAATTATTTAACACATTTTTCATTCTGTTTTCAGACACTGTAAAAATATGCTCCTTTGTGCATGCACAAAGGTTTTGTGACATTGAACATATAGTGAATATAAAACTTTCGCTGCACATATAATGTGCACTTTTATATATTGATACATAATGGAAACTATACCTCTGTACCCCTAGTCTGTTCACATCATGTGTCTTTATACTTTAAACACGTAAGTTTTACACAGGAACATACAGTACGTTACACATTTTTTCTGTTTCCCCTGCACAGACTCACATATGTTGTTTACATACAAAGCTTGCATTGTTTACCTAAAGATTATAACACTGAAATAAGACTTAAATGCAACTTAATCACAGAGTTTTGTGTCAGTTTATCTTCACATTTCCATATTTTTATAATTTATAATTTACAAGTTTGCTGCTCTTAGAACTGAACTTAGGTATTGTTAATACAAATGAGTTCGATTTTTTATTATTTTGAACTACTTCCTACTTTTGCTTGACAATTACATTTAGACGGACAGTACAACTTGGAACTTCTAGTGTGTACAGACCTGAAGAAGAACTGAAAGTAATTTTAGCTGAAATATTTGAGTAAATTAATATGGTAAACACAATTGTATTTTATTATTATTTTTGTTTTATAAGGATGCAGTAAATAGAGAGACAGAGATTTTTAAGAATGTTGAATAGCATGGTGTTTTAAGATGTCCTATCATAGGGAGTCTGCCTCCGGTTGACTCATACGTCCATCCGGCCATTTTACAAAAGATAAATGTCACTGTGAAGGTACGTGTGACTGCTCACATCACTCAGGTTACATCAGTCATAAACAGATGGGTATAAAGTGGACATCAGCACGCACCTACGTCAAAACTTTTCTGCCGCTTGTGTGACTGCCATGTCCGGTCATTGCTCGCTTCCTTTTTACTTCTTCATTTTAAGGGAAGGAGTGGGGTTGGTTTTTACTACAGTTGGACTCATTTGTATTTACAGTGGAAACTTTACCACTCCCACTTCAACTACTATTTAAGGTATTTGTTCTTAAATGTATTAACCATTAAGTCTGATGGATTACTTGTGTGTGCTTACTAATAAAGAAACAGCAAATGCAACATATCCTGGATTGTTTTTTTACTTGATTTACTAAGTTTAAGAGATTTATTCTAGCAGACAGCTTTGTTTTTTTATTTATTTAATTATTTTATATATTTTTTTATTTTTTTATTTTTTAAGCTTAAGTTTAAGTTTTATAACAGTTAATACCAGTACTAGGTTTATATTGTTTCAAGTCTAGGAAGTATTTTTGTATAGTTATTCCACTGAGAACACCTGGTGGAAAGTTTCTTACAGTGCTTGATTTTTTGGGCTGTGTGTGACACTTGGCTTACTGAGACTTTGAGGGACTCTGCTGATTTTGTCTTGTTATAAAAAAGAATTTAGAATTGTATTTAGATATGTTACCGATGCATGTAACTCTGTATGAATTGCAGAAGGAGTCATTACTTAACACATTGCAGGTGCTGCGAAGAGCACTTCTGGCTAACATCAAAGACTGAACAATTCTAATTTCATGAACTTTAATCTTACTTTGAGTTAGGAATAGTGGACATTCCTGTCATGGTATTAAAAACCCAAAAGACTTGTAGGAATAAAAAAAACGTAGTCATAGAATTCTTCCAATTTATGGAGAAGTCTGTTTTTATTTATCTTATCTTATGTATGTATGTAAGCACGTATGTTTGTATATACTTATATATGCATGTAATTATTTATTTTGCTTTGGTTGTAATCTCATCTGACTTCTCATGACCTCCTGGATACTTTTCAGACTGGATTTAGATATAATTTTAGCACTAAAACTTATGAGAGTAAATGAGTTTATTTGTCTTCCATGATTTCTCAGATGCACTTGACAACACTGATTATGAGATGATTATTTTATTTATTTATTTGTTTATTTATTTATTCACCCTTTACTACTGGGAAAGCATGACAGTACAAAGTCCTTTTACAGCAGAAGCCCAGGGAGAAAAACTCAACATTACCTATATTGAATACCTGAACATTCACTGGGGCAGCTGCAGTGGCGCAGCAGTTAGCATTATTGCCTCATAGCAAGAGGTTCTCCTGTTCAATTCTTGGCTGGGGTGCCTTCTGTGTGGAGCCTGCATGTCCTCCCTGTGGTTGTGTGGGTTTCCTCCAGGTGCTCCCGTTTCATCCCAAAGACATTGGCCCTAGGTGTGTGTGTGTGTGTGTGTGTGTGTGTGTGTGTGTGTGTGTGTGTGTGTGTGTGTGTGTGTGTGTGTGTGTGTGTGTGTGTGTGTGTGTGCCTTCTGTGGAAGGTTGGGGGCCAGGCTGGCAACTTGATACTGTAAAACTCCACTGCCACTCATTCTGCGGACCGTTGTTCCACTGTGGCGACCCCTAATCAGGAAAAGCAGAAAGAAGAAGAAGAATGCCTGGACATTCACTGAGCTTTAACTTCCATAGTCCTTAAGTGGTTTATCTTTTATATTTTTCTGTGCAATTAGCATGTTGTAGCTAGAATTAACTCATCAAGAAGTTACTCATTAGTTGTATGATTCTTTAGGGTTTCTGTTTTTAGCTTCTTTTTGTCATTCACTGTGTATAAAAGATGGCATTTTAGGAAGCTGTATACAATATCAGTTATACTGATGATTTTCACTTGTAACTTTATCTTCATTCAGTAGCATGTTTCTTTTGCCATTCTTGAGAACTGCTTAGATACCATTTTGTTTTTGTTCTCCCTCCCTTAGACCTTCATCTTGACTGACCCAGTGGCCACACTGCATACATCCATTTGCCATTCATTCCTTCACCAACCAATGAATAGTGGTTGAGCCACAGGGATGGCTTACCAGTTTCCAACCAGGGTGATACATGCTGCAACCCCAAAGACAGAGAGGACAACAACTCTATGACACATTTTCATTCCCTATCCTAGGGGTTCATGTTCAAACCAGGATAGGAACTTGGCCAGCCTTCCTGGACACCACCATTGACTGGATAGTAGCGTAGAATAAGACATCTACGTTTGATATGATGATAATGCATGCATCTGTTAGAGCCACACACGCTCATTACCTAACCCCCTCTTCCCAAATTAAATAATAGTTTAAGGATGGTAACAGCTTTCCAGGGTTTACAATAAAGTAAAATATTTGCCTGATGACATTTTATTCTCAGTCAGTGTTCAGTCCCTTCTAGGAATAATGAAATCATTGGCATAGGATAATCTTAGCTTTTGTTTCTGTGGAGTTGCAGAGGTAGAACTGTGGGGGAACTGGTTTAGACAAGGAATGAATTGCCAGGGTACTTACCAGCCCGGCAATGGCTCCTTGGCAGATTGTAAGGCGGCCCAGAGGAATTGTGATGAATTGTGAAATTAAAAAGCTGTTATAATGTGGGTATGTTGAATCAGAAGGGCCAGATATCGATGTGCTGTCTGTTGTCTTGTAGGTTTAGGGGAATGCTATGAAAGAAATCAAATGGCCTCCCTGACATTCCTGCCTTGTGCACATCTCATAATAATTGCCTTCTATTTGAGTAAATGGCAATAAACACATGGCTGCGGTAATTTAATCCATCTGAGATCTCTATGTTTTTCATTGAATATGCAGCTTGTGGCAACCCTGATTTGTAAAGCATGCAACTTCGATATATTTATTGTCAACGGTGCCAGGGGAATGATAATGTTCTGAACTGGTTTTTGAATATGGCTCAAAGGTTGATATGGATCATTAAATGAACTATGAACACTATTTGATATGGAGCATTAAATGAATTGAACACTATGTTAAATGTTTTCTTAAAGATCATTCTGTTAGTATCAATGGCAAGGTAAGATATTGGTTCACTAAACTTTATTGAAAGCAGGTAGAGCTGTACCAATCTCAGACAAATAGATGGGACCAAAGTAAAATACATTTAGCACATGCTGTATTTAGACATCTTGCACAATTACATGCCTATTTGTATTCAGAAAAGCTGCTGAACAGGTTAAGTTGCATCTATCTATAACTGCAATAATTTAAGTATCCTGGATAATGCAAACAATTTGCATCTATCTATAACTGCAATAATTTAAGTATCCTGGATAATGCAAACAATATATTTTCTTAACAAAGCTATCTGAGGTAAGAGGTGAAAGAAAGAATGAAATTGTTGTGGAATTTTATTTCCTGGCAGCCAGTCATTCTTATGTAAAGCCTTGTATAAAGTATTTATATTCAGTTGTCCTAGGTATGCAATTTATTCAAAATATGTTTTTAGTGAATTAGATATTAACTGTACAAGGTTTCTCGCACAACATTTGAAAATAAAGGTATGTCATTTCTACTAAACATTTCTCATGTTTTCAAGATTTTGTTTTATGAGAAATAGGAATAGTATATATACATTTGTGTGCTGATTTCTTACTGTTGATGATACTGTTTCTCACTGTAGATTTGGTCCTTCACTATGTGGGTGCTCAACGTATTTAGTATGCTTCTGGTTGCTGTGGTGTTTCAGACAATATCCTGTCAAGGATTGACTAATGCTTCTGATGTATGCAGACCACTTTCTGAAATATGTGGATTATCTGGAAAAGGCGAGAAAGGCGAGAAAGGTGAAGCAGGTAAAAATTAATAAAATGAAATTTTACATGTATTTCAGAAAACATTTTCCATTTCTCTAATTTAACTTTTGCAGATCTCAAAATGAAACACTTTAACACAGAATTATGATAAAATAAAAAGTTTGGATATGAAACAAAAAGAACTTTATTGGAAGGAGTTATGACAGAAAGTTTTTTTTTTTTAATTTGTATTGGTTGATCGCATTAGTCAATTGCCTTAATCAACTTGCTAGTGAAAGGATAAGGCTCTTAAGAGAAAAACTCAACAGCCACCTGTCCGGAGGTGTTGTTGGGCCAGTGTAAGTGATAATAGTTGCAGTTTTGTTTGATGGATTTATTTGAAGAAGTCTTTATTCTTTCTGTCATTGTGTGTGTTGCTTGGTATAATATATTTAACGTAAATAATAAAAGTGTAGTGGTTACCTTATTGTGAGTTTGCCTTTGCCTTGGTGATTCCGGACTGGTGTAGCTGCTTTTCGTGGGTTTTGGGCCAGTGTAAGTGATAACAGCATACAATGTTGGAGGTTTTGGCTTTGAATCCAAAATGAAAGCTGTTATTATCCTTTCAATACTATGATTCCATCAGTGCTCAAACAGAGGACTTTCTCTGTATTTGTGTGTGTGTGCGTGTGCGTGTGCGTGTGTGTGTGTGTGTGTGTGTGTGTGTGTGCTTGTGATTTCACATTAGTCATACTAATCAACATTGTAGTAATTTGTGATTAACTTTCGTAGAATAAACAATGTAGTATGCCCCTGAATTATGAAAAGTAATATGTTAACCTTTAGTCTTCAAACTGACTGCTCATAAATGATCATTAAAAACTCTGGGTTTCAAAAACTATCTTAGCCGGATCAAACAGGCAGGAAACTGCTTTTCCCTTAAAACTATAATTTCCTGCAAATTTACAACTTTAAAATTATAGTAGAACAGTGAGAAAAGATGTCATTGAAACATGGAGCAAGATGGGGGTCAGTGAGATGGGGATCCTCTTGACTGCAGAAACAGCAGACACAGTAATATTGTACTGTGGATCAGAAAAAGATGAAATGTCAAATTATATTGAGGACAGTTTGCAGTCCATATCATGTGACAAAAGATGCAGATTCAGTATATACTGTGTGCCCTTACTGGTTTATTAGTACAATCTTTTGCTTGAGTATCATATGCCTTATTTGAGAGTAGTCCAAAAACAGGATATGCAAATTTAGTCTGAGACATGGTTTTAGAGTGAAGCTTATAAGGTTGTTAAGTGAAAGATATAGAGGTGTTTACTTAGCCAAACAAGTATCTAAAACTGCATAGAACAGTGTGCAAAAGTGTGAAGCCCCATGACTGGACTGGTAATCATGGAGCCACAGTCCTCACCACTGGCACCAGTGGGGGATGCACACTGAGAGGATGGCAGGTACACACACAGTATTTCCATATGTAGCTTTCTGCATTGAGTACAGTTTCCCTTAAGAGCACACACACAGAGACCACAATCAATTTTGGGATGGTTTCTCCCTCTTTCTCCAGATCCCCAGTAAGACTCCACTCCAGCACAGCTGAGTGACCAAGCCAAGTCCTGCCAGCACTCTTTCTCTGCCCAACCAGTGCTTTGTGTCCCTGTCCAAGTAGCCGGCATACACACACTTTGAAGTTTGATTTGCACATACACATATACCTAGGAAAGGCTGGCACATGTTTAGTAACTCTGCCCCCTTCTGCCCAGACTATAAGGTAGTTAACAATGCCACCAATCACTCCTTATCAGCTATTTTAAGGCCCTTAACAAAGGGTGTACAATCTTACTGTGTAATGTTACTATCAATACAAATTGTAGTTTGACCAAGAGCAAGGCTATTAGGAGTGGCCAACTGTGTCACCAAATAAATATGTAAGTACTCTCAGAACTTAAATATGTCTAGACAGATCAGCCACAAAGAAAGGTTTAAATATATTTAATAATAAATAATAAAAGAACAAGAAAATACTCAGTATATAATTACAGTGACATCAGAGTTGTAAATCACAGGAACTATTTCAAACAACATTGGAGGACAGTCTCAAATAAATCAAGAAAAACTTCTAAATTAAGCTTTGCTATATTCCAGACTTTATCTAAGAGAATTATACTGTTCCCTAGACTTACTTACTCAGAGCAAAGCAGAGGTATGGTGAATTGATCTTGCCAGGTCCAAGACAGAATGCAGACTGCTGTCTCTCTCTAAGACATTTCATAAATTAATATCTCAAATGTTACTGCTGGGATAGCTTGCAGAATGATATAATTTCTTGTTATCTGACTCTATCCAGATGAAATCCCCATTGTTGAAATCTGGCAGTATTTAGCATCTAACTGTGAAAATACATAGACCTCAGATCTTTTGGCAGATGATGGAAGTCATAAAACAATTTACATTCCTCCACATTTAAAGACAATACAGAAATCTCGATAGTACAGACATTGCGTCTGTTGCTGCACTGAAACTGAAAAATAACATCTTTTTATGGCCTGGCCATAAAATAATTTAATTTCAGTTATTTTTCTGAAGTTAACCTCCTGTATTCCAGATTCCACTGTTAAAATATACATTTAAACAGTTGCAATAGTGCATGTACATTTCTGTTCTTTTCCAGTTAGGTACACCATGGATAAAACATCTTTTCAGCAAACATGTCTGTGCAAACCTAGTTTTATATATATATATATATATATATATATATATATATATATATATATATATATATATATATATATATATATAGCCTACAGTTCTAATACATTTGTAACACAAGCAACTTATATGAATCATGTTGATATTCACAAATGGCAAATAATTCTTTACAAAATTCCAGATAGATGGGCTGGCAGTAGCTACCTTTCATGAAAGAAGGTAAGAGCTGAATTTGGGTCTATATCTCTTTGTCAAAAAAACTAATAGTTGAATAGCTTTTTGTCAAACCCTATCCATCAAAATCTTAATCCATCAAACATTTGTTTAAGCAAATTTTTCCCAGGGGAAAAATGCTTGGTCAATCACGTGAGCATCACAAAATCCCAGAATTTAAAACCCACCCAGGTGGGGGACTTTGCCCCCCACACCCCTCCTAACTAAACATACCAACTCCAAGATTGCACTGCAGTGGGGAAAAGGACAAATTCCTGATGATGGCCTACTGCTTGTTTTCCCTGGTAAAATTTTGCTTAAACTAATGTTTGATGGATTAAGATTTTGATGGATAGGGTTCGACAAAAAGGTATTCAAAGATTAGGTTTTTCGACAAAGTGATATAGACTCACTGAATTTATTGCCAACAGGGAATAATCTCAGTTTTATCATAGTGCTAAACAGCATTGCTTTATTTTTTATAAAGCATATATGCACTTGTTTATGTGGTATGTCACATTATGTTCATATGTAATGTCACTTAGTTTTATCATAGTGCTAAACAGTATTGCTTTATTTTCTATAAAGCATATATGCACTTGTTTATGTGGTATGTTACATTGTGTTCATATGTTATGTCACTAAATGGTGAAGGTGTGCAGAGTAAAGAATTAGCTGATGCAGCATTTGCAATATTTTTAGGAACCAGCTCAAACCTGCTGATAATGGGCCATTCTGTTCCTTTTTCTGGTGTTTTGATCTGCTGTCCTGTTTGTAATGCTATGTTACTCATCATGGAGTTTAGGTTTAAAGGTGATGGATTTTTTTATGTAAGGTTTTGGTGGGGGTTCTTGAAAATTAAATGCTTATAATGTTCTGTAAAAATGCTGAAGGAGAAGGAAATACAAGAGCAAAGATGATCTGTAAGTACTTTACATTTGATGCAAAAACACAGTTTTGAAAGGAATATTGTAAAATAAAGAGACATTTTTGCTATGAGACCGAAAATGAAAATGACAGTAGTCATTATAAGTGTGGACGGACCCAAAAAACACATTTTAAACAGCAATCATCTGAGTCCTGAGAGACCCAGAAAGATAATAAAATGTAAATATATGTTCACTGTAAGCTGCTTAAAATAAATTTAACTTTAAAGCAAGTGGCATAATTCAGAGATACTTAATTGTCAGAAAAGAAAAAAAAAATGTTTTAGCATATGGCTGAGATGAGGAAATTAACCTGGCAAAGAAATTATGAAGATACATTACAATAAATGTTGAAAGAAAAGATTGTGTGAGGAATTAATAATGCTCCAATATAACGATATAAAGAAGGCTGTTGTACAAACAAATTTACTACTAAAATGCCTTAACGTCTGCCTTAATAGGAAAAGCAACATAATATATACACACACACACACACATATATATATATATATATATATATATATATATATATATATATATATATATATATATATATAGGTTTATTATCAAAATTTAGAATGTATGTTTGGCAAACATGGAAATGCCGAATGGTAGTTTGCCAATTTCCATGTTGTCGAATGTTATAAGAGTGAAAGTACATATCAGCAAATGCACTGTGCATTCGCTAATATTTACTCAATCTTATGACTAGAGATCATGGTACAGTGCGGATTGGGAAATGTATCCCTTTCCTCACTGTTGTGTGATCGGAGTTGGAATATATAGTTTACAGGGGGGTGTTGGGAGTGCAGCCCCCCGCAGGTGATGCAGGGGGGCTTGCCCCTTTGCTAAAACATGAATTGCAGTGTAGGTGTTTCACTTACCTTTGCTCTTAGATGGACTTCATGTTCGATATTCGATGAAAATGTCAAATCTGCTGAATTCATATTTTTTTTTAAATTTCGAAATTGTGATAGTAAACCATATATATATATATATATATATATATATATATATATATATATATGTATATATATATATATATATATATATATATATATATATATATATATATATATATGTATGTATATATAAATATTTATATATAGTCACCCATAAGATAAATTACTGTGATACTGTGACAGCTTTAGCATGTAACAGAGTAAGAGAGAACAGGAATAGAATTGTAAAATGTCTGAACCCAAAATCATTGAAAGCAACAAAACTGATGCATATTATACATGCCATGCTAAACAGTAGCTAACTACCGATTGTTTGTATATTTAAGAAAGAAGAAAAAATGCCTCACCTCTGGCAGAACTGAGCAAATAGCAAGAACTTGTGGAAATAAAAATAAAAAACTTAAAGTATGTATGTGTTGAAGGAATTGAAAGGAAATGTAATGCTTATAGTTCAAATCATGTTCTTGACAGTGAAAGTAATATTAACAGTGAAGAACAAACATTTCCTTTATTCACAGCACATGCTATGAAATACAGTACAGGAACTCATTCCAAGTGCCATTGACACAAAGGGGTACTTCTGAAATTTCTGGTTGATTTTGGAACCAGTGTTGCAATAAGTGAAATACTGTAAAGAAAAGTAACAGTTCTGCAACCAGATGATGTCAGGTCTCATTCATATCTTTATCTACTCAAAACCACTTCATCAACTTCTGGAATATTAGAAGTCTGAAAATTATCCTCTGCCTGTACCAGTTCCTTTCACACTTCATGCAATTGCATTATGTTCCTATGTCCTTATATTACAGAGGTAAACAATACTAGTCATGCTTCTCATATACATTCATTACCCTTCAATGCTTTGCAATTCCGTCTACAAGCTTGAGCTTCTATGCAGCAAAAGTGCAACACTTGTCTGCAGCTCTTCTCAGCCCTCCCAGCTTTGTGTCTCTTTTAAATCTACAAACTTGCTTGAGTTTGTAAACTCAGCTGTTCCAAGTATAGCTGCAGCATGCTCACAAGCTCCTACATAACCCCTGACATCCATCTGCCATCATTCTTTCCTAGCATTACCTTCTTTGAACCCTGTACTTCTACAATTCCTTCTATTACAAGGACGGTCAGCTTGATGACCACCACAGTGACTTCACATTGTCATTTTATTTGTCTAAATCTTCAGAACTGTCTTTTTAATCCTGAGTTAAGGCTCACATCCTCTGTTGTAGGGTCACCTGATTGCAGTTCTGCCTTCCATCTTCCATCCATAGTTCTCAAATTCTTTGATCAAGAATTCGGGCTATGTGGGCAAGTGGTTCAGAGGGATAAAGTTCTTACTATGCCTTAGCCAACCAATGATTAATTAACAATACAGGCACTACAGGGGTCACAGGAGGAAGATAGGAATGAGTGGCCAACTTTGGCTCACGCCTGGGAGGATGGAGGCAGCTTCAGATCACTTCAGTAAAGTGTTTTACGATCCTGGTTAGCTCTGTGCTGTACAGGTGTTGTGCCTCTTAGTTGAGAGGTTGTTCATGTGCCAAATGCAATGATGCAGCACAAGAGGGCAGCAATGCTGGAGCTTGCAAGGCTGCCTGGGTCAGGGGGTTAGGGGACACTCCCTAGCAGCAGTATGATGCTGCACCAGCATCTTCATTCCCCTCACAGGCCGTGGGTGTGAGTCACATTGAGCCTGGGGATGCTAACACAGGTCCCATAGTCCAAGGAAATGAGGCGAGGAGTTGGTGGCAGCTGATAGTTAGCTGCTAGGAGGGGGACAAAGCTAAAAAATATCAGGAAGAGACCCAAAATCAGGGACATTTTAGATATTATTTTAATTCACATAAAAATGTAATAGTCTTTACATTAACGTGCATTTTATGAACAATGACAAGTATGAAACTGCAATGCCTGGCATTATTTGACTGACTTTAATCCACAGTGATATACCAGAAAATAACAAAAATACAAAGGACGGGGCAAAACCATGAACCAAAATCACTGACATTCCGACAATTAGCAGTTGAGAAGGATGCTTTCACCCTACTTCCTACATTTTCACTTTTCTGTTTTCCTTCCTCCTGAAACATTGACTGAATACTTCTGCAGCCCTGAAAGAGTTAGAGCACATGCTATCAGGCTCACATGTTTCTGCCAGACAGGCATACAGGGGATGTTTTTGGAACTACTTTATGTTGTACAATTGAGACTCCTACTGTCTTTAAAGAATTAAAATTTTATTGCATTAATGCTTTTTACTTTAATTGCGTGCATCATTGCAGATGTTCTAGTTTTTGTTATTGCATGTGAACATAAACAAAAGTTTTTCTCAGGTATGAGCCCGACGTTTGCTTTTGAACTCCCTATAGAGGTAGCTAGAGTAAATTCTATTTGGGTTTCTGAGTTATATAGGAAAATATTTCTGCTGCTAGGCAGTTAGAATTTAAATAGATAACATGCACAATTAACATCAATTTGTGGTGTTTTACAATCTCAGTTTATTTGTGCAAAATCCAAGCAAGTAGATATTGATTATTTTGGACACACTACCTAAACTAGATCGCTATGGGTGGTAGGGGGAATGGAATTTTGAATGCCTCAACAGATATCATTTGAACCCCAAAACTGAACGTGTGTTCTGGGGTGTGTGTAACATTCTTTGAACAGTAAAATTCTAATCAAGCATGTTTAGCACTATAGCTGAGGAGGCGAATAGTGTTTTATCCTGTTGTTATAGGTATGACTCCCTCAACTTCTATATACAAAGTGCCCTCTGATTGCTATCCTTGAAGCTGGGATCTTTAACAAACACCCTCTACACTATGAACACATACAGGCTTTCTAACCGGTTGTAGTTTTCATATATGGTTCACACATGTCTAGCTGTGCTATGGGATATCTGGCTGGAATTGGACATTGTAATGAAGGAATGAGTTTGGTTAGAGACTTCAGACATCTGTGTAGATGAACATCATACCATACTACAGTGTACAAATCCAAAGTGATGCTTAATAAGTTGTTACATCTATGCTAATGCAAGATGGGAAATGAGAGCAGTGGTTGTAGGCAGAGGCCAGTTTAGGGACAATCAGTTGTTCATCTAATAATTAAACAGGCCATCTGGCTTCAGTTAGCGATGGAACTGCACATGGATGCATTGTTTGAATTGATCTGGATATAAACATCAAGGGACTTTCTGAAATCCTCTTACCTTCTTGCCAATCCCATGAGCCAGGTGGCTGGTAAGAAGTGTAGTTAGAATAAGACTCCTATGATTAAACCAATGGGAAAGGGGTTAAGGATGGATGGATGGATGGATGGATGGATAGATGGATGGATGGATGGATGGATGGATGGATGGATGAATGGATTAAAGCAGGATTCTGAGATACTTGGAATGTTAATTTTGTGCTCCAATATCTATAATTCAAGCAGTGCTCTGGGAGTTGTCATGGATTGTCCTCATAACAGCACTGTGAATGTGTTAATGTATACTGCAAGGATGACCAAGACACGAAGAAGACACAAGTAGGCCAGAACTGGCAAAGCAGTTAAGTTAGAGAAGATGAAGAAGAAATTGAGCAGATGTCTTTATCCTCGCCCGTACCGTTGAATTCCTTTCATTACTTCTCATGCAATTGCACGTTATGTTCCTATGTCCTTATATTACAGAGGTAAACAATACAAGTTCAATGTGCCGCTATATGCATTCATTACCCTTCAATGCTTTGCAATTCCATCTACAAGCTTGAGCTTATATGCAGCAAAAAAGTAACAACACTTTGTCTGCAGCTCTCTCAGCCCTCCCAGCTTTGTGTGTCTCTCTTTAGAATCTATTGAACTTGCTTGAGTTTGAGCGAAACTCAGCTGTTCCGTAACCTAAGTATAGCTGCAGCATGCTCATTAAAGTTCTACACATAACCCCTGACATCCATCTGCCATCATTCTTTCTGAAGTATCATTGGCCTTGTTTTTGAACCCCTCGCATTCTACTTACAATTCCCACAATTCCTTCATTACAAGTTGACGGCCAGCTTCTGATGACCACAATTATCAGTTATGACTTCTAATGCTGTCATTTTATTTGTCTAAATCTTCACAGAACTGTCTTTTTAATCCTGAGTTAAGGCTCACATCCTCAGCTGTACGTACCGTCACCTGTAGTTCTGCCCTGCTTTCCATCTTCCATCCATAGTTCCCAAATTCTTGATCAAGAATTCGGCTATGTAAGCCGCGGCAAGTGGTTCACAGAGGGATAAAAGTCTTACTTTCATGCCCAGCCAACCAAATGATTAAACCACACGCCACAGGCACTACAGGCACTACAGGCCGTTACAGGAGGAAGATAGGTGAATGAGTGGCCAACTTTGGCTCACGCCTGGGAGGATGTGGAGAGGCAGCTTCAGATCACTTCAGTAAAAGTGTTTTACTTATCCTGGTTAGGGCCGGTGCTGGTAAGCAGGTGTTGTGCCTCTTAGTTGAGAGGTTGTTCGGCGTGCCAAATGCACGATGCAGCACAAGAGGGCAGCAACAGTGCTGGAGTCGCGCGGCTTGCAAGGCTGCCTGGGTCAGGGGGTTAGGGGACACACCCTCAGCAGCAGGTATGATGCTGCACCAAAGCATGCCTTTCATTCCCCTCACAGTGCCGGCGGGTGTGGAGCTCAAGCATTGAGCCTGGGGACAAGCTAACATTGCAGGTCCCATAGTCTCATGAGGAAATGAAGGCGATAAGTGGCAGGCAGCTGATAGTTAGCTGCTGTGAGGAGGGGGGACAAAAGCTAAAAAAATATCAGGAAGAGACCCAAAAATCAGGGACATATTTTAGATATTATTTTAATTCAGTTCACATAAAAAATGTAATGAAGTCTTTACATTAATTTATTTTATGAACAATGACAAGTATGAAAACTGTAATGCTCTGGCATTATTTGGACTGACTGACTTTAATCCACAGATATACCAGAAAATAACAAAATACAAAGGACGGGGTAAAACCATGAACCAAAAAATCACTGACATTCGACAATTAAAGCAGTTGAGAAGGATGACGCGTTTTCACCCTACTTCCTACATTTTCACTTTTCTGTTTTCCTTCCTTCCTCCTGAAACATTGACTCGAATACTTCCTGCAGCCCTGAAAGAGTTAGAGCACATGCTATCAGGCTCACATGTTTCCTGCCAGCATACAGGCATACAGGGGATGTTTTGGAAACCACTTTTATGTTGTACAATTGTACAAATTGTACCCTACTGTCTTTAAAGAATTAAAATTTTATTGCATTTAATGCTTTTTACTTTAATTATGCGCGTGCGCGGCATCATTGCAGATGTTCTAGTTTTTTGTTATTGCATGTGGTAGAACATAAACAAAAAAGTTTTCTCAGGTATGAGCCTCGGGACGCTTGTTTTCTTTTGAAACCTCTTTATAGTGTAGAAGTGAGTAAATCTCGTATTATTTGGGTTTGAGTTATATAGGAAAATATTTCAAGCTGCTAGGCAGTTAGAATTTAAATAGATAACATGCACAATTAACATCAGTTTAGGTGGTGTTTTGCTAATCCTAGTTTATTTTGTGCAAAATCCAAGCAAGTAGATATTGATTATTTTGGACACACTACCTAAACTAGATCGCTAAGTGGGGTGGTAGGGGAATGGAATTTTGAATGCCTCTAACAGATATCATTTGAACCCCAAACTGAAAGTGTGTTCTGGGATGTGTGTAACATTCTTTGAACAGTAAAATTCTAATCAAGCATGTGTTTAGCACTATAGCTGAGGAGGGAGGCTTAATAGTGTTTTATCCTGTTGTTATAGGTCTGACTCCCCAATCCTTCTAGTATACAAAGTGCCCTCTGATTGCTATCCTTGAAGCTGGGATCTTTTAACAAACACCTTCCCTACTAACTATGAACACATAAGTAACAGGCTTTCTAACCGGGTTGTAGCGTTTTCATATATGGTTCATTACGATGTCTAGCTAAAAGTTGCAAAGGCGGGATATCTTATTGGAATTGGACATTGTAATGAAGGAATGAGTTTGGTTAGAGATCTCAGACATCTGTGTAGATGAACATCATACCATACTACAGTGTACAAAATCCAAAGTGATGCTTAGTAAGTGTTGTTAAGCATCTATGCTAATGCAAGATGCTGGGAAATGGTGAGAGCAGTGGTTGTAGGCAGAGGCCAGTTTAGGGACAATCAGTTGTTCATCTAATACCGAAAAACAACAGGCCATCCTGGCTGGCTTCAGTTAATGCGACATTACGGAACTGCATACATGGATGCATGGGTTGAATTGATCTGTAATATAAACATCGCGGGACTTTCTTGAATCTTTCTTACCTCTTGCCAATCCCATGAGCCAGGTGGCTGGTGTTAGAAGAAGTAGTTAGAATAAGACTCCTATGGATTAAACCACCGGGAAAAGGGGTTAAGGATGGATGGATGGATTGATGGATGGATGGATGAATGGATTAAAGCAGGATTCTGAGATACTTGGAATGTTAATTTTGTGCTCCAATATCTATAATTCAAGCAGTGCTCTGGGAGTTGTCATGGATTGTCCTCATAACAGCACTGTGAATGTGTTAATGTATACTGCAAGGATGACCAAGACACGAAGAAGACATGGCTGGGTAGGCCAGAACTGGGTGTTAAAGCTAGCGGTTAGGAGAAGATGAAGAAGAAATTGAGCAGATGTCTACCTGTGATTGTTTTAATTAGATATAAGCAGGCAATAAAATGTCTTCCTCCGTGATACTGAAATAGAAGACATAGTTACTTAAACTAATAATTATGTAAAGGGATGATGTGACTAAGGTTTATTGTAAGAAGTGTGGTCATGTAAGAAAATGGTAGCCCCAGGGATGCACTCTCTGAATTTTAGAACATATAAAGATTAGGGTAAGCAGAACAGTGGTGAAAGAGATGACTAGTAAAGTGGAAATGAAGAAGAAAAGGAAGAACTTTGAAAAATGATCCTTTACAAAGAAGTAGTAGTAACAGACAATAATAGTCAGGTGATAATGAACTCACTAGGAATAATCATTTAGCCTTGATTGCATGAGGCTGTTGTAATGTGTGGACTACATATGAAAATTACTTTGGGTTAAAAAGTCTGCATGAGTCCCCAGTCTATAGGATATATGTTGTGTTATGATCCAGGCTTCAAGGACTGCAGCTAGAGAGCAACTGAACGTAGTTATGAGGGGCAGGTGAGGAGATAAAGTCAATGGATAGGAGGAGGGGACGTAGGGATTCACACAAGATGGAAGTGGAGAAACAGCATTCACAGGTGGAGAATAAAAATATAAAGAAAAAGAAAAAGATTTTTTTAAAAGAATGCTTTTTATTGAGTTGCTCTAAAAAGTAAAAAACAATAAGGAAGAAGAGTGAAAACTTTGCAAAAGAAGCACAGACAGACTGATTCCAGAAAAAAAAAACATTTGAGGCTGGTTTTCCTGGTTGTGATAATGAGGTTCCAGAAGAAGTAGCAGGAATCAACAAAACCGTCTTCAAAAGCTTTTATAAAATCATCCCACCAGTGTTTCTTTTGCGGTTTTCACAATTCTTCCTTATTTTTTTACTTTTTAGAGCAACTCAATAAAAATCATTCTTTTTTAAAAAAAAAATCTTTTTGTATTTATGTTTTTATTTTTTGCTTTTTAGTCTTTAGTAAAATATTGTCCATCTGTCATGATCTTTTTTGAAGGATATGAAGTGTGAAAGTCTATAATAAATGTCATTATTTAGAGACTTCAGTCCTCCATAATTTGCCAGAAAAACACAGATTTTATGAGAAATTAAACAAAACTATGAGGCTAAATATGGACAGTTGAGAGGTATGTTAATGACAGACGCGACACATGACGCATTACCACACACACACACACACACACACACACACACACACACACACACACACACACACACACACACACACACACACACACACACACCTTCTTTCTGGTATCTCTGCTGGGTCAAAGTTTGCAAAGACAGAATGGGTAGTGTGATTACATGTAGTAAGGCAGATGATGTAATTAGGGCTCAAACAACAAAACAGTCAGTGAATCTATCTTTCCATGCCAGCTGAGAATGGTGTTAGAGTTATTAGCTTATATAAGATTTATTTATTTTGCAATCGTGAGATTTGTAAATTAGTGTATATATGGTGTGCTCCAAAAAATTTGCAGTAATACAAATGATATTGTAATGTGTTGACTACTTTCTCTTGTTCATGGTATTGATTTTTTATTTATTTTATTATGTGGCACTTCTTCTCTTCTTCCCATGAGCAAGGAACAAATTAGTGAAGAAGAACTTATAGCATCATAGGAGGTTACTAGGCTAATGGCCCTGGGGCCCTTACAAGCCTAGCCAAGAGTATATCCCCAAAAAGAAACATCAGTCAGCACCTGTCACCCCTGTCAGTGAGAGATACAGGTGGAACCCCTTGGACAAATTTGTGGTTTCCCATCCACTCATCAAGGCTGCACTTGAAGAGGGTCATCAAGGTGCTCTGTTTGACATGTATAGAAAGTCTGAGAAATTCCAGAGAAGGGGCAGCCTCTGGAAGATAAAGCTGTCGCTCCAGCAGGTTTTGTTGATACTGCATATTAGATTTAAGCTTTTTAAGTGGGTAGTGCGTGAGGAGTTAGACTCTGCAGATTTGGGAGCATCTCTAGGCAAGGCAGGGTTCAGGATTGCTTTGTAGTATGCGAGACACAGATCACCCCAGAGCAATCTGTACGCTATCAAGTAGAGGGGATAGTGTTTTGAGCCACTGTCTCGCATAGGGACAGGTGTTGGAGGCCATGTATTCTCTTTGTGAGGTATTTCAGTGGCTTTCCAGTAAGTGTAGATGTTTGGAGGTACATCCCAAGCAGGGTGTTATACTCAATTATTGGTCTAATGAGAGAGGAGTATAGAGAAGTAATAATCTCACCTTTTTTCCAGGATGCAATCCCTTTACTTATGAGATGAACTCAAGTAAAAGGCATTTCTGGCCATTGCTACTGCTACATGATGGTCAAATGTGAGGTTATTATCAACCTGAGCGCCTATAGGTCTTTCACCACAGGTTGTGCGCTAAAATAGGGGATTGCTGCGTTAATGTGGTAATCAGTAGGCATTTCACATGTTTTTCTTTTGCCAAAATGGTATGATGATACATTTTGCATTTTTGTACGATTGAGTGTGGCCATGACTTTGGCACCAGTCATTAGTTGCTGTGAGACCCTCGCCAGGCAGTATATATTAACACCATTTGGGAAAGTTAATGACAGCACCCAACTTACAGTCATCCACAAACTTGGCTCAGCTGCAGCAGGCCTTTGTCTTTGCCTGGACCTCTGAAAAATAGATGCCAAATAGTAGGGGGTCCCAGGACAGATCCCTGGGGAACCTCCCACTAGTGACAGGTCTACATTTCAGAGGTTGAGGTGCCTATTTTGACTTTGCAGAGTGTCCTGGCGTCGGTGAGCCAGTTAGCCACCCACCTGATGATATATATATAGGGATTTACACCAAGTTGTGTTAGCTTTTCGATGATGCCTCGAGTGGGTTATTGTGTCAAAGGCCTTGGCCAAGTCAAAGTAAGCTATATGGAATGACTTTCCCTCATTCAGGGCCCTGGTGATAGTCTCAAAGAAGCTCAGCCAGGTTCACATGCAAGATCTGCCCTTGACAAATTCGAATCTCGGTGTGGGGTCAGGTGTTTAGAGATTGCTCTTATGTCCTTTTTATGAGACCCATATTAATACACTCCATGGCTTTTACAGATCAGAGTTCCTTAAGCTAATGGGGTGATAGTTTCCAGAGTCAATAGGCACCAACTTTTTTGGTAGTAAGGGGGATGACAATGACAGTTCTGGCACTGTGCTAGAAGCGCTGAAGCCTGTACTTAGGCTGTGGGTTGGAATAGGGTGCTCAATGTTGAAGCCAGTTCGCTCCTGGAGATGGTGCAGAATTTATCCTGGGATATTATCAGCTCCCATGGAAGCTGTGTTCAGTAACACCCTGTTTCTACAGGTGAGATGTTAGGTGCCGGACAAGTATTGGGGATATTGGAAAGGGCTCTTTGAGAGGGCAAATAGGGGGCTGAAGTTTGTGCTGAACCTATCTGCTAGCAGGTTGGTTATGTCAACAGGATCAGCATAAGTGATGCTGTTAATTACTAATTCAGAACACACCTGGGCTTTCCCACAGAGGTTCCTGACATAACTGAAGAAGACGTTATAGTTTCCCTTTGTTATGGAGGTCAGTTTCAATTCATAATTGACCTTGGAGGTTTTCACTCTAGTGATCTAACGTTTGCTTCTTGTTGAGGCTAAGGAGGTGAGTTTTTTCAAATTTGGAATTTGTCTGCTTTTTACCCCAGGACAACAGTGCTTTCTTAGCTTCTTTGTTGTAAAGCCGCTTTGATAGAGGATGTCCAATTAAACAGGTTTCTGCTTCCTGTGAGGAGCAGGTTTTTCTTCTATTGGATATGGTTGAGTCCATGCAGTTGCACAGCTGCTTATATACTGCACTGGTATACTGTTCAGCATATATAGTGGTGGTCGTAATCCTTTGAGGGGATGGTGGTGTGAAGCTACAGGATGCCCTCCTTAGAGGTTGTAGTCAGCTTTGAGAAGATTTTTTAGCTTGATTATGGCTGGGAGGCAATTAGATGGGTAGTGAAACTTTGAATGAGATAGTCTAATGATCTGATCTCACCAGGGATGAACATACCATGGAAGTGAAAAAGTGCAATGGTCACCCATGTTGGTGAGAACCAAGTCCAGAATGTTATCTCCCCAGTGGGGAATGAGATGAGTTGGTCTAGTGGGAGTTAGAATTAATGAAGTCAATGAATTCTTTTGAGAGAGTGCATTAGTGCAAGAATAGTTCACCCATTCTATGGTGGGGTAGTTGAAGTCACCAAAGATCAGGGCTGTTTGAGGGCACCTTTGATGGAGCGCCAAGTAGATCCAAGTAAGAGGAGTAGGTATCCTGAGACATGGAGGTGGGTCTATAGTTAGCTATAACTTGATGGGTGTCTTGCCAACTGTCAATAGCGTTGTACCCTGGGAGTAGTTCCAGTAGCGCCCAGCGCTGGCAAACCATTCTGGAGGTATGCCTGTCCCTAACGAAGATAGAGACTCCATCAACCTTAGTCTTCCCGACATCATTTTAAGGTCGGAATGTGTGGAATGAGGTATAGCCTGGTAAGGCAGAGGTGCTCTCCACAGCCTTGAACCAAGTTTCTGTGACCGCACAGATATCAGCATCTTCCAGTCCAGCAAAGTATAGAGCCTCCAGTGAGTCCATTTTCAGGTTAAGGCTCTTAGTGTTAATCAGTTATATTATTGGAATAAACTTCAAAATCCAAAGACATGCACGTTGTCCAACTGGCAATGAAACGCTAGGTATGAAAAATCACTGTAATGTCTCCACAAATCAATGAACAAATCTTCACGACATATAAAATTCTTTTTATTCGAACCAAACGTAGTGCAGCCGCTTTTTCAGCCAACAGTGGCTTCATCAGACTATCAAAAACATAATGTTACATACATTTAAATAGTATCACTTTAAACCTCTACTGGTCACCTAAAACACCTGCAGACCTATGTAATGACTTTAAAGTTTAAAGTGCTCATTTTTTAAAAAGGTTTTTTATCACATCACATAATAGTATAAAAACAAACATATATACTTTGATAGGCACTACCGATACACTTTCCTTATCTAACTGAAAACAGATTGTTTCAAATCACGGTCAGTGCCAACATATGTACAAAGGAAAACAAAATATGAGCGATCCTGTCTTAGTGTAAAACATGCTGTATCATGTGTCATATTTAGCAATCTTAACATTTGGTAAAATAAGATGAGCATTAATAAAATGTTTGCTCATATTATCACTAATGCAATTGAGTTTTATACATATATAAAATTAAAACTAGATATCGCATTCAATACATATCAATAAAACATAAATCCACGCCTTCTAGTTCGGAATGGAACAGATAACAAACAAAGTATATTTATAGATGGTGTGTACATATGATTATCTAATATATATGTGATCTGCTAGGAATAATCCAGAACTCCCAATATGTCCCTATCTCCCTTAAAAAGTTATATACCATATCTATGTGAAACAACTAATAATTCGGACAATCTTAACCTAAAAACAATATAAAAATGCTACGAATGTCCTCGTCTAAAACTATAGCAGTTTTTTTGTATGCCCATTCACATATGTATCGGATACGAACTGGAAGTAAATACGGAAAAAACTTATTTATCCTGCAAAGTCTGCTCAAATATTTTTATCGAGGAAATATTAATATTTTAAAAAAACGATTTATTTATTTTGCAATAGTGAGATTTGTAAATTAGTGTATATATGGTGTACTCCAAAAAAAATTGCAGTAATACAAATGATATTGTAATGTGTTGACTACTTTCTCTTGTTCATGGTATTGATTTTTTATTTATTTTATTATGTGGCACTTCTTCTCTTCTTCCCATGAGCAAGGAACAAATTAGTGAAGAAGAACTTATAGCATCATAGGAGGATACTAGGCTAATGGCCCTGGGGCCCTTACAAGCCTAGCCAAGAGTATATCCCCAAAAAGAAACATCAATCAGCACCTGTCACCCCTGTCAGTGAGAGATACAGGTGGAACCCCTTGGACAAATTTGTGGTTTCCCATCCACTCATCAAGGTTGCACTTGAAGAGGGTCATCAAGGTGCTCTGTTTGACATGTATAGAAAGTCTATTCCAGAGAAGGGGCAGCCTCTGGAAGATAAACCTGTCTCTCCAGCAGGTTTTGTTGATACTGCATATTAGATTTAAGCTTTTTAAGTGGGTAGTGCGTGAGGAGTTAGACTCACAGATTTGGAGCATCTCTAGTAAGGCAGGGTTCAGGATTGCTTTGTAGGCGAGACACAGATCACCCCAGAGCAATCTGTACGCTATCAAGTAGAGGGATAGTGTTTTGAGCCTGTCTGCATAGGACAGGTGTTGGAGGCCATGTATTCTCTTTGTGAGGTATTTCAGTGGCTTTTCCAGTAAGTGTAGATGTTTGGAGAGGTACATCCCAAGCAGGGTGTTATACTCAATTATTGGTCTAATGAGAGAGGAGTATAGAGAAGTAATAATCTCCTTTTTTCTGGATGCAATCCCTTTACTTATGAGATGAACCAAGTAAAAGGCATTTCTGGCCATTGCCGCTACATGATGGTCAAATGTGAGGTTATTATCAACCTGAGCGCCTAGGTCTTTCACCACAGGTTGTGTGCTTAGGGGATTGCCGTTAATGTGGTAATCAGTAGGCATCATGTTTTTGCCAAATGGTATGATGATACATTTTTTTGTATTTAGATTGAGGCCATGACTTTGGCACCAGTCATTAGTTGCTGTGAGACCCTCGTGCAGTATATTAACACCATTTGGGGAGTTAATGACAGCACCCAACTTACAGTCATCCACAAACATGGTCAGCTGCAGGCCTTTTGTCTTTGCCTGGACCTCTGAAAAATAGATGAGAAACAGTAGGGGTCCCAGGACAGATCCCTGGGGAACTCCACTAGTGACAGGTCTGTTATCAGAGGTTGAGGTGCCTATTTTGACTTTGAGTGTCCTGCCGGTGAGCCAGTTAGCCACCCATCTGATGATATAGGGATTTACACCAAGTTGTGTTAGCTTTTCGATGATGCCCGAGTGGGTTATTGTGTCAAAGGCCTTGGCCAAGTCAAAGTAAGCTATATGGAATGACTTTCCCTCATTCAGGGCCCTGGTGATAGTCTCAAAGAAGTCAGCCAGGTTCAATATGCAAGATCTGCCCTTGACAAATTCGAACTGTGTGGGGTCAGGTGTTTAGAGATTGCCTATGTCCTTTTTTATGAGACCCATAATAATACACTCCATGGCTTTACAGATCAGAGTTCTTAAGCTAATGGGGTGATAGTTTCCAGAGTCAATAGTGGCACCAACTTTCTTTGCAAGGGGATGACAATGACAGTTCTGCACTCTGCTAGAATGAAGCCTGTACTTAGGCTGTGGTTGAATAGGGTGCTCAATGTTGAAGCCAGTTCCTGCTGGAGATGGTGCAGAATATATCCTGGGATACTATCAGCTCCCATGGAAGCTGTGTTCAGTAACACTTGCTCTACAGAGATGTTAGGTGCCGGACAAGTATTGGGGATATTGAAAGGGCCTTTGGAGGGCAACAGGGGGCTGAAGTTTGTGCTGAACCTATCTGCTAGCAGGTTGGTTATGTCAACAGGATCAGCATAAGTGATGCTGTTAATTACTAATTCAGAACACACCTGGGCTTTCCCACAGAGGTTCCTGACGTAACTGAAGAAGACTTTATAGTTTCCCTTTGTTATGGAGGTCAGTTTCAATTCATAATTGACCTTGGAGGTTTTCACTAGTGATCTAATTTGCTTGTTGAGGTTAAGGAGGGAGTTTTTCCAATTTGGAATTTGTTCATTTTTACCCTTGGACAACACTTTCTTCCTTTTGTTGTAAAGCGTTTTGATAGAGGATGTCCACCAAACAGGTTTCTGCTTCCTAGAGGAGCAGGTTTTTCTTCTATTGGATATGGTTGAGTCCATGCAGTTGCACAGCTGCTTATATACTGCACTGGTATACTGTTCAGCATAGTGGTCGTAATCCTTTGAGGGGGATGGTGGTGTGAAGCTACAGATGCCCTCCCTTAGGAGGTTGTAGTCAGCTTTTGAGAAGATTTTTAGCTTGATTATGGCTGGGGAGGCATTAGATGGGTAGAAACTTTGAATGAGATAGTCCAATGATCTGATCTCACCAGGGATGAACATACTATGGAAGTAGTGCAATGGTCACCCATGTTGGTGAGAACCAAGTCCAGAATGTTATCTCCCCTTGTGGGGGATGAGATGAGTTGGTCTAGTGAGTTAGAATTAATGAAGTCAATGAATTCTTGAGAGAGTGCATTAGTGCAAGAATAGTTCACCCATTCTATGGTGGGGTAGTTGAAGTCACCAAAGATCAGGCTGTTTGAGGGGTACCTTGATGGAGTCAAGTAGATCCAAGTAAGAGGAGTAGGTATCCTGAGACATGGAGGTGGGTCTATAGCTAGCTATAACTTGGATGGGTGTCTTGCCAACTGTCAGTTGTACCTGGAGTAGTTCCAGTGCGTCATGCTGGCAAACCATTCTGGAGGTATGCCTGTCCCTAACGAAGATAGAGACTCCATCAACCTTAGTCTTCCCGACATCATTTTGAGGTCGGAATGTGTGGAATGAGGTATAGCCTGGTAAGGCAGAGGTGCTCTCCACAGCCTTGAACCAAGTTTCTGTGACCGCACAGATATCAGCATCTTCCAGTGCAAAGAGAGCCTCCAGTGAGTCCATTTTCAGGTTAAGGCTCTTAGTGTTAATCAGTTATATTATTGGAATGTTAATGTCTAGTATGTAAACAGTCATAGTTTATTTGGAATATAAATGCAGTACCTTTAAGCACTGATGTACAGATTCTATTTATTTATATATTTATATTTCATCCTGCCTGCCTGAGCATTCATCCCATGTCATTAATGTGTGTGTGTGTGTGTGTGTGTGTGTGTGTGTGTGTGTAGGAAATGATGTAGGAAGATCGCGGGTTAGTGTGTGTGTGTGTGTGTGTGTGTGTGTGTGTGTGTGTGTGTGTGAATGTGTGTGTGTGTGAGTGTGTGTGTGTGTGTGTGTGTGTGTGTGTGTGTGTGTGTGTGTGTGTGTAGGAAATGATGTAGGAAGAAGCGGGTTAGTGTGTGTGTGTGTGTGTGTGTGTGTGTGTGTGTGTGTGTGTGTGTGTGTGTATGTCTGTATATTTCTAGACATAGTAAATAGGAGTTGGTAATTACTGAACAGACATACCTTCTGTGAGGTCTTTTCTGCGTTGACCTAGATTTTCTGTACTTTCAGTGGTGCATGTTTCTGCATTTTTGTCCCCTTCTTCACCTTATGGAGTTTCCTTGCTTTTCAGATTGGAAGTGTCATGGTCAGTCTTTGTTAAACTGTAGACTGCAGTCACCCTCTTCCACTATTTAGCTGGACTGCCTTTTTACAGAGCCACAATACTAGTGACATTTGTTATACACATTTGTTATTCAGTGATTACTGACCTCAAGATTCTAAGAAATCTAGATTTATCCTTAGTCACCATTGAAGTTAAAAGCAGTCTTGATCACACGTCATAAATGGTGCGGGGGAAATTTTCAGTCTGTTAACCTTGATCTATGTAAAGAGTTAATAATTACATCACATTTTATTGATTGTTTAGACTGCATCCTCAAGTGCTAAAGGTGATCATTAATAAAATTACATTGTCATTTATCATTTTTCTCAGTGGTGTATTTTTCATGCAGCATGAACTGCATGGAAAACACAGCAAGCAAAAGCTGTGACTGCCTTCCTGGGGGACTTTCTAAACTTCCAATCAATCTATTTCAGATGGTGATGGAACTAAAAGTGCTCACACTGGCGAAAAGCACTTATAATAATAATAGTAAATACCGTAAATGGCAACAGTAGTAACTACCATCGTTAATGACTGGCCAGTTCATAAATTGCTACTGTCTTTGAATTCATGTCTTATTGAGTGTGTGTGTGTGTGTGTGTGTGTGTGTGTGTGTGTGTGTGTGTGTGTGTGTGTGTGTGTGTGTGTGTATTGTCTCGCTAATGACAGAGGGACAATATTTTGCTTAGAGAGTAAAATATTGTCCCTCTCTTATTAGAATACTTTTTATTGAAAATGGCTTAGCGAGACGGAACCACAGAGAGGCAAAGCCAATTTCAATAAAAAGCATTCTAAAAAATAATAGGTAAACAGTATCTGTATAGAATAAGGTTTATAAAGAAGCAGGTTCAACACTCGAATACAAATGGAATAAAGTGTGGACTAAGTACTGGAATCACTAATGATAGCACAGAGGGCAGATATTGCAGTCACTAGCAACAGAATACAAAAGGGAGCTAGCTCTGGAAACGGTAAGGCTAGTACTCCAAAAAATGAGTTAAACAGTGCATTATGCACAGTATACAGAGTAAGACTGAAAAGATACTAAAGAAGATTCTAGAAAATAAGTCAGACTAATAACTACTAATGACACTAATATAATGTAGTAGTGAGAGATCAAACTGTGCAGAACAAGATTAGAAAAGACAAAAGTAAGACAAGGTAAAAACAGATGCAGTGCAACTGGATGTCCTTAAGCCATTATGGAAAGTGGAAAAGAGACAGCATACCGAGATATTCAACTAAGACAAGCAGATTTAGTTTAAGGAAAACTCAAACAGCAGATAGTACAGTTATAATGGATGGTAAAGCTGAGCCTTATGGAAAGGGAGAACATAACTACAGGTAGTACAAAGATAAGATGGAAGACATTTATATTTTAATGTTTTTGTTTTAATTTAATCCTTGTGAGCTAGATGGCACTAACACACAGAAATGTCAAGGCTGCTTTCAAAAGTAGGTTAGTCAACATTCCTGTGGTTCACTGCATTGCTCAGTAACTGAATAGACAGGGACAGACATTAACTTATTTGTATTTGGAACCAAAGTTTAAAAACAATTAGTGAACACACAGCATATGTAATGCAATGCAATGGGGGTTTCATCATTCTCTGATAATCAGTTTTTTGAAAGTTAAAAAAAAATTCAACTGACTCGTAGCATGTGTGTGTGTGTGTGTGTGTGTGTGTGTGTGTGTGTGTGTGTGTGTGTGTGTGTGTGTGTGTGTGTGTATTGTCTCGCTAATGACAGAGGGACAATATTTTGCTTAGAGAGTAAAATATTGTCCCTCTGTTATTAGAATACTTTTTATTGAAAATGGCTTAGAGAGACGGAACCACAGAGAGGCAAAGCCACAAAGCCAATTTCAATAAAAAGCATTCTAAAAAATAATAGGTAAACAGTATCTGTATAGAATAAGGTTTATAAAGAATCAGGTTCAACACTCGAATACAAATGGAATAAAGTGTGGACTAAGTACTGGAATCACTAATGATAGCACAGAGGGCAGATATTGCAGTCACTAACAACAGAATACAAAAGGGAGCTAGCTCTGGAAACGCTAAGGCTAGTACTCCAAAAAATGAGTTAAACAGTGCATTATGCACAGTATACAGAGTAAGCCTGAAAAGATACTAAAGAAGATACTAGAAAATAAGTCAGACTAATAACTACTAATGACACTAATATAATGTAGTAGTGAGAGATCAAACTGTGCAGAACAAGATTAGAAAAGACAAAAGTAAGACAAGGTAAAAACAGAGATGCAGTGCAACTGGATGTCCTTAAGCCATTATGGAAAGTGGAAAAGAGACAGCATACCGAGATATTCAACTAAGACAAGCAGATTTAGTTTAAGGAAAACTCAAACAGCAGATAGTACAGTTATAATGGATGGTAAAGCTGAGCCTTATGGAAAGGGAGAACATAACTACAGGTAGTACAAAGATAAGATGGAAGACATTTATATTTTAATGCTTTTGTTTTAATTTAAGCCTTGTGAGCTAGATGGCACTAACACACAGAAATGTCAAGGCTGCTTTCAAAAGTAGGTTAGTCAACATTCCTGTGGTTCATTGCATTCCTCAGTAACTGAATAGACAGGGACAGACATTAACTTATTTGTATTTGGAACCAAAGTTTAAAAACAATTAGTGAACACACAGCATATGTAATGCAATGCAATGGGGGTTTCATCATTCTCTGATAATCAGTTTTTTGAAAGTTAAAAAAATTCAACTGACTCGTAGCATGTGTGTGTGTGTGTGTGTGTGTGTGTGTGTGTGTGTGTGTGTGTGTGTGTGTGTGTGTGTGTGTGTGTGTGTGTGAGGGTGGCCCTTTCAGTCTGTGGCATTCTGTAGAAATATATATTATGATGATCCAAGAGGAAATGTTCCTGCATGGGGGGTGTGAAGAGAGCTTCACCGCCAGAGACAGTGGCTAACAGGAAATCTATTTCTGGCAGCATTTGGAGAAGTGTTACACAAAAGGTGAATATCATATTCAAAACATGCAAAACATCATAACATAAATATGACTGGAGGTCATTTTAACAGTGATGCATATTTGGAATCAGTAGGAATGCACATATGGAGTGATGTCACATTCCTAGAATTAAAAAGAAAATGAATCAGCTTTGCAGCATATAACTTTAGAATTGCTGTGTAATATTTATCATTAATGGCAACAATCCACGAGAGCACATCATTGTCAGTCTAACAAAGATAGGATCCTTAGACCAATATAAGAGAATTACTGTTACAATATTATAAAATGAAGTTAGTCAATGTGGGTTTTGAATAGCAGTAATGAAAGCAATACTTTCAGATTATACTATAAACACAGAAATTCACAATACAGAGACAAGCATGAACCAGTAGAGGTGTTTGATACAGTGTTAGGAAAAAGGTAAAATTCAGTGGTGCAGAACAGTTGAGACCAAACATTATTACTGACAGGCAAACAGCATACAAATAATCTACTTTAAAGCAGTAAACAAGATCACAGTGCTGTATACACAGTATTACATATCATGCCTAAAATCAGGATTGTCCAGTAGGCAGGGCACCTGCAATGAAGCTGTAGAAGCACCCAATCAAGCAACACAATAAAATGATCATAGATCCAAATTGTCAGGGTCAGTGTGTGTCTGTGAAGCAAGCTGAAATACATAACCATCACAGGAACTGTATTCACTTAACAGCATTCAAACATCTTAGGTATGTATTCAGTAAGTGGAAGTCTGTGGGAAGATCATGTGTGTAAAAACTGAAATATATTCTACAAAAATGATCATGTCAATGCTAATTTATAGACAGTTTATATGAATTTTTCATCACCAATATTAGAAGGTCACTATTCTAAGGCTTTATAAAGGTACAAAATTATTATTTTGTGATGCATAAAGAAATGAAGACAACTCATGTTGTGGCTTTCAGAATTATAATTCTCTTGTTGCAGTTATATAGCATGCATGCAACAGCTGCTCTTTGTATTATGTTTGACCACCTTATGTTATATACAAATCTGTATTGTTTGATTTCATTGTGATACCATTTTTTTATGTTTTGTCTACATTATATTATATACAAATCTATACTGTTTGATTTTACTGTGATTTCATTCACACAGGCTGTGACCCAAATTTTTACATTATGATCAGAGCAGTACCCCAGTAAACAAGCTTAATAAATAAATAACAGACTCTGACATCCTGAAAATATTTATTAGGTATGGGTTACAACAAGCTTGCACCTATTCCTTTTTCTCATGGAGACAGTTGTTCCACTACCTTTACATCTAAAACTACAAGATAAGTGCACTTTATAATAGAATATGTACATATTTTGCCAATAAAATGGAATACAATATATCCACATTTATTAGCTGCACAAAATGCAAAACTGTATTATGCTCAACTTCTATAAGGTATGGATATACAGCTTCTTTTTGGGAAGTAAGAGTAATACAAAGCTAGAGCATATCTATATTGAGTTAATATTACAGCACACAAAAAATAAAAATCATATATATTTCTCTAGAAAAGTGACCCTTATTGCTATTAAAATGTTGCCATCACCAAAAGTTATTAAGCAAGCCATGGCAATATGGCCTAACAAATTTCAGCATTGAGATGCTATAAATCCTTATGAAATTAATGTAAATTTTAGGTGAAGTATATACCTTATAGGCCAAGTATAATTTCCTGACAATTTTAATAATAAACTTTGAGGGGTGTTTTTGGAATGGCACCTAATATATGCGCTCTGTTTATAAGACGTTATGAACAAGTCACAGTGACAGTTTAATAGTTGCATTATACCTGGTTTCCATTAGTAATGGTCATGTGACATCTGTTCACGGTGGAAATGCATAGCTTGTCCAGAATATAAGTTTAACCTTTGTCATATCTAAGTCAAAACAACACGAAACCAGAAGACAAAGGTGGATAAAAACCAGTAAATCCTCAATGTATGGAAGAAAACTGGAAAACCTTCTTAATTTCCTTGGATTTTATTAGTCTAATAAACATAAAAAACCAGAACACTCTAAAAGCATACGCGTCAAAAAACTATATTAACGCTTTTTCAAAACTGCGTTTTCGTTTCACAAACCGCACTTCATCAGATAAAAATGCAACTGTCTACCCAGTCCTTATATACCATAGGTAATTAGAATTAATTAATTTAATTAAACCCAAATCAGAGCATTTGAAGTTTAAAAAGAGAATAAACCATATTAAAAGAAATACAATATCATTAAATACAGTTTAAAACTGAACTAATTATTGCACATCAATTTAAAACTTTAAATTAAACAAAAGTACCATATAGAATTCCTTTATATTTGGACTTATAATATCTAAAATAATCAATAAAATTATTTTAAAAACTTCTCATAGTAAAACGTATATTAAGAATATGGAGGGTTGGGAGGGTGGCCTGATGGTTAAGGTGTTTGCCTTACAAACACAAGGTGCAAGGTTCAAGTCTCACATGGGGTAATTGGCTAAGCTTAAAATGGCTTGCAAGAGCAGTTAGCTTAGTACTAATCTATGAACCTAATACATGGATCCAATGGAGGAGGTTGCCATCAAGTGGCCATTTACATATATTGCAGCTCTTTCTACTTAAAAGGTTTTTTAAGTAAGAATATAAAATATACCAAAATAAAATGACCTTAACATCCAAATTTCTAAATATTCAAATATAAAAATTCATTTAAAAACATATGTTAGGAAAAATACAATGTATAGAATAGTATATAAACGGAGATTATGTATGTATGCATTCTATTACAATTTAGCTGCCCTCAGCTTTAACAGAGGTAGGATGCTGGTGTGTTCATTAAGACCTGGTGTATTATATGCTTCTAGGGTCACTTGCCACCAAAGTTCCCTATACTCCAGCCTTTCTTCCCAGGGTCCTCCTCTGATATCCCTTTCGGTATGCTCAATTACTGAGAATATAAAACTAGCTTCTTTGCATACTAGGCTATGTTTGTACAATGCATTACTTTCCTTACAGTTCTTAATGTCATTGAAATGTTCAAAAATTCTCCGTTTCAATTTCCTTTCAGTTTTTCCCACATAAAAGGATTGACAGTGTTTACAGGAAACAAAATATACTAGGCCCATAGAATCACAATTATAATAATATTTATCATTTACTATGGTCCTGTTTCTGCTATTAATATGTATGACATTACTATTGGGATAGCTGTACATTGTGAACACCTACCACACTTGTATGTCCCTTTTCTTCTTTTATGTAGGGAATTTATAGTTCTTTTATTTTCGAGTATATTCCTAATATTTTTGGAATTTTTGTACACAGTTTTGATTGAATACTGGTTCTCTTTGTCTAGGTCCATTAATTCAATAAATCTATACCATTCTTTGTTGAATATAGTTCTTATTCTATTGTTCATACTATTAAATTCAAGTGTGAGGGCTAACTCAAAATTTCCTTGATTATTACTATTATGCATCCCGCTATCCACATTATTCTTAATATTACCCCCTTTAATTATTGGTAAAAATCTATTACTTCTACCATTTATTACATCTGTTCTGATATCATGTATAAGATCATCCGGGTAGCCTCTATTCCGGAACATGTTCTCCAATAGGTCACATTCTAGAAGGAATGCCTCTTCTTCACTAGTCATCCTACATCCCCTTACAAACTGCCCTTTTATGATGTTCTTTTTAACATGAAGGGGATGTGAACTTTCAAAGTGTAGATAGGAATTGCAATGAGTTGATTTTCTATAGATTGTGGATTCTAATCCATTTCTTTTTATAAATTTCTACGTCCAAATATTGTAGGACATCGGGGGAAGTATGGTATGTAAATTTTAAAAAGCTACTAGTGTTTTGTATGTAGTCTAGAAAGGAATGCAATGTAGTCTCATCTCCAATCCAGAAAATAACTATATCATCAAGGAACCTACGATACATAACCCAGGAGGAATTATATACACTATTCAATATATATTTTTCCTCCCAGCTTGCCAATACTAGATTAGCGTAGGTAGGGGCACAAGCTGCCCCCATAGCTACACCTTGAATTTGTTTATAAAATTCCCCATTGAAATAAAGAATAGAGTAGTAATCATCCTAGACAGCTTAAACACAACATTTTCAAAGGACAACTCATTCGTGCAGTTAGGATGACATCAGATTATAAAGACATGATTGACGAGGTTCGGTTTATTACTGGTCTATTTAGAGAGAGAGGTTACGACGAAAAGATGATGTTAAATACAAGCAAATACGTCATAGATGAATGGGGAAAAAAATACTCACCCCTTTTAGGACTTAACAGTGAAAATTGTACCACTGGGACAAATATTGAAGACATCAATACAATCAACAAGGACAAAACTAACATCAAATTCAATAGAGCATGTACAGTAGAATATGGTCCATATTCTCAAGCAGTGAAAAATATACTGTTGTGCTATTGGCAAATATTTTTCACAGACCAGGATATTCTGAATACACTTGGCTCTAAACCATGTTTTGTTTACAAAATGGGTAGAAATCTGAAGAATCTGTTTGAAAATGGATCTAAAACTAAGAACATTAAAGATCCACATACCACCAAGTGTGGTGCTTGCCGTCAATGTAAGGATATTTTAGAAGAGAGACAAATTATATTGGATAATATCAACAAAACTTTGGTTAGATTTAAACATGGCAATTGTAGAACTAGTATGCTTATATATTTAGCCAAATGTATGTCCTGCCCAGCTTTTTATATAGGCAGGACAGAAAGACAGTTTAAAAAGAGAATATACTCACATGGATAGAGTATTAAAACAAAAGACACCAAAAATGCTCTTTACAGGCATATTAACAGAGAGGGAGAAGAACATCACTTTAAGTTTGCAATTTTAGATGTTATTAAAGTGGATCCTAGGGGGGGTAATATTAAAAACTTGTTAGCATATAAAGAATATTGGTGGCAGCTATTTACTGATGCCATGACACCACCTGGAATTAACGATTATATTTCGGTTAAACCTATTCTGATGATGAAATGTTGATTCTGACATCTGGGAGCATGAAATAGCAGGTAGAATATAATTATTTTTTATAACATCAATTATTAGATACATTTAATATTATTATCATTTTTAATGTTATTCTATTAAATTTATTGCACAAGATTTTATTTTATTATATTCTGTACATCATTATTTTTTATTTATTTATTAGCTATTGTAACAGCTGTTTAGGATATACTATCTATTTGTGACAGACTGTTGCTTTAAGATCTGAATTTTTGGCGCCAAGCTACATATTTAAATGTTGGATTTGAACATTATCTGTTTGGTCTGATGAAGCTCGCTTGGTACGAGTGAAAGCGCTTACCTATTTTTCATCTTGTTCAATAAATACTTTTACACGTGAATACTGTGTCCACAGGAGCTGCATTCCTTTCGCTGATATCTGTTAGCGAGTGGCAAACTAGCGTTTTGTAAGCTGAATATTTTTGTGTTCCCATTGAAATAAAGGAAATTATTCTGCAATACTAGGTTCATTAACCATGTACTAAGAAGTTTATCATTATTAGAGAGATTCTTTTCCTCATAAATAATTTCTTCGAACATTTTACTTCCTTCAGAATATGGGATTGAGGAAAACAAGTCAATAACATCCATGGTGACAAAGATCATATTATCTACTTTGTTAAAATTTGTCAGAGAATTCAGTAGGTCCCAAGAGTCTTTAAGTATATGTTCTCTACTCATCCACAATTTTTTAGTCATATTATCCACCAATTCAGCTAGGGCATGGGTCTTAGATCCATCTGCACTAACAATGGGTCAAAGGGGGGGGATCTGATATGTTTTTATGGATTTTAGGTATACCGAATATGATGGGAACTTTTGGCTTTTCAGTCTTCAAGAACTTATAGGTGTCTTGGTTAATTAATCCGTCAATTACCATTTCATTTAGAGAAATGTCTATTTTGTTGTAGGCTATATTGATCTCATTTCTAGATGTAGCTTGATATTTATTTTCGTCCCAGAGTATTTTGTTCATCCTACTCTCATATTCTATATTTTCCATAATAACAATGCCCCCACCCTTATCCGGTTTCATTATTCTTAAATTAGAATCTAATTTTAACTCTTCAAGGATCTGTTTTTCTGTCTGATTCAAATTGTTAAATGGCCTCCTTCCAATTAATTCATCATTTCTAATTTCTTTCTCTAGAATTTTCTCTAGATTCTTGAGATATGGATTTAAAGGAGGGTTGTAAGTGGACCTGCGCTTCAGGTTAACATTGTTGTATGGTATAGGATTATTAGTTAAGAGCATTTTTAAATTAATTTTTCTAAGAAATAATTTTATTTCAAGCAAAGCCTTAGCTAAATCTCCCTTGGTGGATGGTATGAACTTGAGGCCTTTGGAAAGCAAATGAAAATGCCCTTTCTGCAGCTCCAAAGGACTGAAATTATAAATGTTAAAATTACAATAAGTCCATTTACTACCTTCTCTTGTAATAGAGTCAAGTTCTGAGGGGGTGATGGGTATATTAGAGGGTATATTTAGTACCTCCCTCTTCCCCGTCTTCTAAGTCAAAACAGTTACCGGCATTTGCAGAGACTTAATCATGTGTTTTTTTTTTTTTTTTTGTAAAAGGCCATAGTTGCATTTATTTTTCTCTTCAGAGGTAATATGAGCAGTAACAAAAATGAGAATTGCTTTATCTGGTCTTCTCTGCATCTACGATAAAGGAATTATTTTCAGCAGAATCTAAGTTAAATTTAAGTTAAAAAATTCATAGTATAGTTACTATGATTCTATTAAATTAAGTTAGAAATTTTGTTAGATGTTGAGTTTTTCTGAATACTTAGCAAAAATTATTTTAATCAAATGTATAATTTCAATAATTTCTTAAATATTGAAAAATGTATGCTGCAGCATTACCTGGTGTGTGTGTGTGTGTGTGTGTGTGTGTGTGTGTGTGTGTGTGTGTGTGTGTGTGTGTGTGTGTGTGTGTGTGTGTGTGTGTTAGTGCTACATTCTGATAGTTACTTTATTGGATTTTTTTCTTAGTTATTTTTACTTTATTGACCAGGTGGGTGAAATGGTCTGAGGACCCTTTTCAGCTACATCACATGTGCGAAAACATAGTTACAGGGACACAGCAGAAAGTAAAGTTATTTGGTTAAAGAAATGAGAGTAATTCAGATAGAGAAAACCTCAACTATAGAAAGCAGTTGTTATATAATAAGTCATTTCACTTGTTCTTCCATGTTATACAATATAACAAAGAATCATAACATTGTACAATGCAGCATTGTTAATATTTTGCTATGAATGGTTGCACAACTATTCACACACACACACACACACACACACACACACACACACACACACACACACACATATATATATATATATATATATATATATTTATATATACACACACAGAAAGAGAGAGAGAGATGGAAGGAAGGAATTTCCCCTTTGGATGGGAATCTGTTGAAGGTACTGCATGTTCAGGTCTAGAAGAGGGGTTAAAAAGGAATCCTTAATAGACAGAAAAGATATGGCAGAGCTAAGCCCTCATCAGGAAAATACATACAACTCTGTGTTACTTTAAAATATTCTACTTACTTTTACTTGAATAGGGAATATTGTGTAATCTATCTGATTTCTATGGGAAGGTGGCTCCTGTTAGCAGGGATAATTTTGCTGTAGCTTATTTTTCTTGTGTGAATCCAAAAATGGGTCTGATTTGTATTAATAACCATTGTTAAGACTTCTGAGGGAATATTGGTAGGATTTGATTTGTAATTTGCTTCTTGGGGATGGACAGAAGTTATTATTCAGGATTTTAAATGCACGTGAGGAAAGAAAGTCGGATTGTGCTGTAACTAGAAATCAGTTAGCCTTCTATAATTCCACACAGTGATATTCCTGGTGAAGGGAGAGGTAAATACATCTCAAGAGCAAATTCATAACTGTTTGAATTTTGCCAGCCAAGTGTGAGATGTTGGGAATGCATATTCTAACCTGGTTATGAAAGCATTTTTATCAAGGGCCTGTCTGGCTTTCTTGGAAAGTTGATGGGGAATTACTTTAAGTTGCTTTGAGCTGTGTGTAGACTTTAGCAATCACTATGTCTGGGTGAAGTTTAAATGGCAGTGGTTTGACTATAGTAAGCCCAAGGTACTTTTAATTCTGTATTGTGAAAATGTGCTGAACATTTGGAATTCTTGTTTGTAGTGAGAAGGTTCAAGAGAGTTTTTCTTGTGTACAAGAGCATGGATGCTGTCTTGGAGACATTCAGAGATAATTTGTTGTCTTCCAGCCAACTGCATATGAAAAAGTCTATGTGAACAAGAATATGGATTGTTGTTGGGAAGGGGACATTTATATGAAGGATGAGTGTACCAGGATACAAGATTATGATGCTATGATGGACTGTGTTTGTCATATCACAAATAAACAGTGAAAGTAATATGATGTCTAGTATGGAGCCTTACTCTAGCTGAAATGTTGCCCATATCTGTACATAAGTTAGCTGACTGAACTAGAAAAGTTCTATTTGATAATGTTTTTGAAGCAGCAGGGAGTGTTTGACACAAATCAGATTTGTTTTGGCTTGGAAAGTAGGATAGTGTGGTCTGTGTTTGCAAATGCTTTGCAAACATCTATGAATGTTGTCCCAATCAACTTGCCTTTTTCCAAAGAAGAAAATATTTTATAAGTCACAATACTGATAACTGTAAAGATGATATCACCACTCATAAATTCAGATTCTGAGCCTATTAATAGACCATATTTGGTTAACTATGCAAAAAAATAACATAAATCAGATTATCAAATGTCTTTATGAATGGCCTGAGAATGGATATTATGCAAATATCTTGTAAGTTGTGGCTGATGAAGTCTTAGTAATAGGAATTATGATGGAGTGTTTGAATTGGGAAGGATGATTCTTTAGATGATAGAAAAGTTGAAGATATATGGCAAGGTTTTAAATGGTGGCTTGGCACATATTTTTAGGAAAGGTATGTTAGATATTTGGATTTGGGATAAATTTAGTTTCTAATTTATTTAAGATCTTTTTGATAAATTTTGCAAGTATTTTCCTGAAATAAAATGTGATGGGTTGGGGTAGAGGCAGTTAGCAGACAGTGAGAGAGAAATAGAGAGAGAAGACTTTGAAAGCTGGGTACCATGAACAGTCACTTGGATGATTGTTGAAGAGATGGAGTGATTGGAGTTTTGGGATGGGATTCTAATGTGACTCAAATGACAGGAAAGGTTACATGGTTACATGAGGTGTCCAAGTTTACTGGGGAGGTTATGAACATTTTCAAGTATTTAAGTTGGTCTATGTTTTCTATGGTGTTATTATTGTTATTAGTGTTACTGTTGAAACATGCTATGTTTCTAATTACTCTTCAGACCTGTTTGGGGCTTCATTAGTGTAGACTTAAGTTTAGTGCACAGATATCTTAACTAGGCCTTTTTTAATTTCTACTTTGTAATTATGTCACAGGATTAGGAAGAACGGGTCATCTATAAATTCTGTTTCCCAAAGTGACCAAGGTCTATTCCTATTCTTCATTATCTTGGTCGTGCACATTCCTAAAAATCTTGACTATCCCTTTTTCAAAATATAACAATTATAATACAACAAGTTGGCAAGTTCACATTTATTAAAGTGAATGAAAGCTAATACGAAGTGTCCGTGCTTTCCTGACGATAGTTATGCCAACTTATTGCATTATAATCGTTGAGTTTTAGTTTCAAGTTATTTAGTTTGCTGTCCTTTTTCAAAATATATTACTTGTTTACTAAGTTTGTATACAAAATGAATTTGTTCAAAGAATTCAGCAAGTCTGAAATATTTATTTTATTCATATGGATGTAGTTCTATACCTTACTCATACTTTTCAAAGTGCTTAGATAATAAGTGTGCTGACTTGCGTAGCCTAGGTTAACTAGACAGCTGCTACCATCTCTGTTGTTTCACTGGTACAGTATGTAGCTGGCTAACAATATAAAAGATATTCTAAGGTCAGAAATTTTGAAGCAGAAGCTTTTTGAAATTGCTGTAGTCTCATAGGAAAAACAGATTAAAATAAGAGTAAAAACTGCCTGCAACACAGACGTGAATCATTGACAGGAATGTTGAATGATGTCATAATACTATGGATCAAAGGGCATACCTTTCTATCAGTAAATTTTAATTATGTCGGTTCAGAAATGTTGCAGTCAGTATAGGGTGACCAACTGCTGTTAGGGGAGATAAACTAAGTGAGTAAAGCAAGCAAGTTTTGCATTAAATATGTTTCAGGCATATATACCACACACATTATGTCGAGGATTCAGAGAGATTCTCTCTGCCACTAATACCTGGTCAATGCCAAGGCTGAATCTCCAGTTCAGAAACAAGGTAAACCCACACAAGAAACAGTGCATTAGACACTCATTACCATGTCTATGAATTGAACACTGCTGTCAGAACTAACCATGCTAATGCTTCCCCCACCACCGGCCAGTATGTCACATTAGCAAAGGCATCCCCGTATTAAAGCGACAACTGGGGGAGGTAAAGGGAGGCTGTTGCCCAGGTACAAGCTGGCAAGGAGTGCAATTGGCAGTTGGCAATTGCCTAAGAGTGCAGTACTGGCATTGCATTTATGAAGCCATAAGGATGTCAGGGCTTCATGAATGAATGCAGATACTGCATTTGTAGTAACGTTTAAATCACTGAACCATGCAGTTTGCTGCAGTTTCAGACTACACTAGAGGGTTTCTTTGATGTTCAGCTTTGTGAAGACTTGTTTTTCTTTTCTGTTTCTCTCCTTTCTCCTCAACTTTTAGTTGATGGGGTTGCCAGTTTGGATTACCATGCGCACACACACACACATACAGACACACACACACACACACACACACACACACACACACACACACACACACACACACACACACACACACACACACACACACACGCACACACACACACACACACACACAATTTGGGCATTGCTTTGCTACGTTAATTGTCAGCTGAGGTATTGTAATGGCTAACTGGCATTCCTAACTCCCCCACTCAACTACATCAATACGTGGCTTCCGCAGCAAGACCATTGTCCATGCTACAGCATCTGTGAGGGGAAACCATAGCAGTAGAGCAGTCTCTGAATCAGAAAGGCTTGCTATGACAGGGAAGCCTTCCAAGATAAGGATTTCATGTTGTGGTAAGTCTTCTGAATCCCTGGGAGAGTGTACCACTAAAACTGTAGGTTCACCCTATCACACTGCTTTTCATCCTGTAGTATAACATGAATCCAGGGAGAGTGTGCCACTGAAACTGCAGGTTCACCCTATCACACTGCTTCTCCTCCTGTAGTATAACATGAATCCAGGGAGAGTGTACCACTGAAACTGTAGGTTCACCCTATCACACTGCTTCCCATCCTGCAGTATAACATGAATTCCAGGGAGAGTATACCACTGAAACAGTAGGTTCACCCTATCACACTGCTTCTCATCCTGTAGTATAACATGAATCCAGGGAGAGTGTACCACTGAAACTGTAGGTTCACCATGTCACACTGCTTCTCATCCTGTAGTATAACATGAATCCAGGGAGAGTGTAACACTGAAACTGTAGGTTCACCCTATCACACTGCTTCTCATCCTGTAGTATTACATGAATTCCAGGGAGAGTGTACCACTAAAACTGTAGGTTCACCCTATCACACTGCTTCTCATCCTGTAGTATAACATGAATCCAGGGATAGTGTACCACTGAAACTGTAGGTTCACCCTATCACACTGCTTCTCATCCTGTAGTATAACATGAATCCAGGGAGAGTGTACCACTGAAACTGTAGGTTCACCCTATCAGACTGCTTCTCATCCTGCAGTATAACATGAATCCAGGGGGAGTGTTCCACTGAAACTGTAGGTCCACCCTATCACACTGCTTCTCATCCTGTAGTATAACATGAATCCAGGGACAGTGTACCACTGAAACTGTAGGTTCACCCTATCACACTGCTTCTCATCCTGTAGTATAACATGAATCCAGGGAGAGTGTACCACTGATACTGTAGGTTCACCCTATCACACTGCTTCTCATTCTGCAGTATATCATGAATTCAGGGAGAGTGTACCACTGAAACTGTAGGTTCACCCTATCACACTGCTTCCCATCCTGTAGTACAACATTAATCCAGGGAGAGTGTTCCACTGAAACTGTAGGTTCACCCTATCACACTCCTTCTCCTCCTGTAGTATAACATGAATCCAGGGAGAGTGTACCACTGAAACTGTAGGTTCACCCTATCACACTGCTTCTCATCCTGTAGTATAACATGAATCCAGGGAGAGTGTACCACTGAAACTGTAGGTTCACCTTATCACACTACTTCTCATCCTGTAGTATAATATGAATCCAGGGAGAGTGTACCACTGAAACTCTAGGTTCACCCTATCACACTGCTTCTCCTCCTGTAGTATACATGAATCCAGGGAGAGTGTACCACTGAAACTGTAGGTTTACCCTGTTACACTGCTTCTCCTCCTGTAGTATAACATGAATCCAGGGAGAGTGTTCCACTGAAACTGTAGGTTCACCCTATCACACTGCTTCTCCTCCTGTAGTATAACATGAATCCAGGGAGAGTGTACCACTGACACTGTAGGTTCACCCTATCACACTGCTTCTCATTCTGCAGTATAACATGAATTCCAGGGAGAGTATACTACTGAAACTGTAGGTTCACCCTATCACACTGCTTCTCATCCTGTAGTATAACATGAATCCAGGGAAAGTGTACCACTGAAACTGTAGGATCACCCTATCGCACTAGTTCTCCTCCTGTAGTATAACATGAATTCCAGGGGGGAGTGTACCACTGAAACTGTAGGTTTACCCTATCACACTGCTTCTCATCCTGTAGTATAACAAAACTTAGATTAGTTCAAATAACATAGTTTCTAATTCAGAGTATATTAAACGAGTACAATAATAAATGGTAGTACCTTCAACAGGTGACTTTTCAGTTGGAGACACTTAGGAGACGTAAGACCCAGCAATCTAAACAGCGACATCAAGTTAGAATCCCTGTCTAAAGAAAGAGTCGGCAGGATTTGCTGAAGCACATTTGATTTCCCCATAGGAATGGTGCACTGATAGATGAAATACAGTATAGCAAAGTATAGTAGAGACTGCAGATATCTAGCAATATCCAGCAAAATAATTTGAGTTGTAAGCCACAGCTTCTGCACTTAAAACAAGGAACACATGACAGGGTCAACATTTGTCAGTTTAGGACCAGACCAACTATCATTTTAATTGTAATAATTTGAAAATAAAAATATAATACTACATTTATAGCTACTTAAGGTCGAAGTGAGAATACAGCAGTCCTGCTGATGTGACTTGCAGTTCATAATTTTCAAAGAACTACAGGAAATGTCGTGTTTTGCACTGTGACAAAGGAAATACTGCCAGCCCAGCTAGCTGGAATTTTCTAAATAATTACATGTCATTTGTGAATATTAATATGATTTATATAGAAATGTAACAGAAGGAGATGCTGCCAGTCTAGCTACCTGGAATTTTTTAAGTAATTATATGTCGTTCGAGAATATCAATATGATTTATATAGAAGTGTGACAGAAGGAAATACTGCCAGCCCAGATATCTGGAATTTTGTAAGTGGTTATGTGTCATTTGTGAATGCCAACATGCTTCATGTAAGATACTTGTGCTACAACTATATTAGAACTGCATGCTATGTACTGAGCTAAAATGTAACCACAGCATGCACTAGTGGAATAGAACAGGAATGTACCTGCAGTATTGTGACTGTTTAGATGTATATGTTTAATTTAAACTAGAACATAGAGCGTTAACTGGCAAAGCTTCAAGAACATACTTGGAATTAAATTGTTTAGAAACCATGTAATAAAACAGATGTCTTTCAGTTTAAGTGCCATAGCAGACACAATGTATAGAACTAACAGTTTTATGTATTGTCTTTAAGTGTGAAGGAATATAAATTATTTTATGACTTCCACCATTTGCTAAAATATTTGAGGGCTGTCTATTTTTCACAGGGAGATGATAAATGCTGGTAGTTTCTGACAATGGTGGTTTAGCGTGAGAACTAAAGTCAGGTGACCAAAAGTGATGTCATCCAAGCTAACCCAGTAGTAGTATTTGATATTAATTTAAGAACTCTCTGAGAGATGGGGGGCATTTTGTATTTGTCTTTTACCTGACAGCATCAGCTGGGAAACATCCATTCACCTTGCCTTGTAAGTTTCTAGGGCATAGTAACTCTTTTAGATTCACATAGGAATATAGTGAAGTATAGCTTAGATGTTTTCTTTATTTATTTGAGACTGTTCTGCAATGTTGTTTTAAATATTTCCTGTGATTTTGAACTCTGAAGTTACTTTGATGATTTACTGAGTATTTTCTTGTTCTTTTATTATTTATTATTAAATGTATTTAAACCTATCATTGTGGCTGGTCTGTTTAGAGATATTTAAACTTTTAGAGTACTTCCATATCTATTTGGTGACACTGTACAGGCCACTCCTAATAGCCTGGCTTTTGGTCAAACTACTATTTGGATTAATAGTAACATTACACAATAAGATTGGACACCTTTTGCTAAGGGCCTTAAAATAGCCGATAAAGAGTTTGGGCAGAAGGCCATAGCTAGTAAACCTGTGCCAGTCTTTCCCAAGTGTGTATGTATTTAAATCAAACCTCCAACTGTGTGTGTGTCAGCTACTTGGGCAGGGACACGAAGTACTGGCTGGACAGAGAGGATGCTGAAGATCTTAGCTTCACCACTCAGCTGAGATCTCAACTCTATAGCTGTGCCAGTGAGAAGTCTTACTGGGGATCTAAAGAAAGAGGGAGAAACCAGCCCCATACTGACTGTGATCTCTGTGTGCTCTTAAGGGAAATTGCACTTTGCTGTGTGTGTACTTGTCATCCTTCCAGTGTGTATGTCCCCCACTGTTGCCAGTGGTGAGGATTGAGGCTCCTTGATTAATGGGCCGGTGTTGGGGCATCGCATATTAATTGGTGGGCAGTGGTGGGATATCTTTATCATATATTAATTGGCAGGCAGTGGTGGGATATCCACATCACATATTAATTGGCTTGTAGTGGTGGGATATCCACATATTAGGATTCAGTGGTGTGGATATTGAATTCATGTAGCCTGAAAACAGTGGTCACTAAGGAAGGTGTTTGTACTTTCAATCAGCCACACAATGAACCTTCAGAGTTTCATATCACAATTGTTATATTTTTTTTGTTAGCTTAGTTAGTCAGGGAGAGCAGGCAAGCATGTCAGCAGAGTATGGCAAACTGGCAAGGAGACAGTTGGCTGAGATATGCCAGGCTAAAGGACTGCTACATGCTAACCTGACTAAAGCAGAAATTACTACAGCCTTGGGCACAGCTACATCACTGACCAGCAATAAGGAGGACAATCGGGCTGGCCTTGGAGATGTACAACTCTTAGAAAATGGACAGTTCAACCTTTCCACAGAGGACTTAAGAATCAGTCTGGAGTTAAAGAGACTTGAACTGGAGGTCAATCATTTGGAAACAGAAACAGGAGAGTTACTGTTTGGAGGCTAAGGAAAATGAGAAACTGTGATGTCTGGAAGCTGAGGAGAATAAATGGCAGAGTCAGTGTGAAAAGGAGATGCTGACTCTTTGACAGGGTTATGGAGGTAATGGGGAAGGGAGTGAAAAACCCCAGAAGCAACAAAGGTCAGTAAATTTCTTCCACAATTTACAGAGGGATAATTTTGATAGTTTCATTCATATTTTTGAAAAGGTATGTAAACAGCATAATGTTGACCAAGGGCTCTGGGTACGGTTCCTGACCCCCTTACTCCATGATGAAGCTGTAACTGCTATTTCTAAATTGTCTGATACTGATTGCTTAAATTATAATATGGTCAAAATTGTTTGTTAGAATGTTTTAAGTTAACACCTGAAGCTTATAGGAAAAAGTTTCATAAGCATAGACACAGGGCAGATGAAAGTGTGTGTGAATATATTGCTGAACTAACCACTTATTTTCATAGGTGGGTGAGTGGATGTCAGGTCACCACATTTGAAGGGCTGGCAGATGTTTTGGTGAGGTAACAAGCCCTTAGCACTTTGCCTGAGGATGTGAGAGTCTGGTTAGCGATAGAGAATGTAACACAGCAGATGAGTTGGTGAAAAATCATACATAGAAATAATGCATGAGCCACTTGGTGCACCAACAAGGACCTCTAGATCAAATTAATTATCGACAGATTAGGAATGACACAAAAAATCCATTCTGCTAGACAAAAAAACTACTTCTGCCATCTTCAAAAAAAACATCAAAACAAACCTAAGAAGTTCTGGGCAGGTATTAATGAACTTCTTCATCCAGGGCAATCCACAACTCCAACCCCTTCATCTTCTAATCAAAACTCATCAGAGGCCATTTCTAACACCTTTAATAGTTTCTTCACAGAGACTATCCAGTCCCTTGCTAGCAAACCAATCCCTACTTGTTGCAATTCAGGTATTTCTATACCCAGTGCCCTACTCTCCTTTAACTTCCAACCAGTTCCTACCTCACTCATCAGAGCCCTGATTAAGAAACTAAAACCTACATCCCTATCTGCAGACCTTCACCCTGCAGACTACCTGCAAAAAGCCACAGATGCCATAGCATACCCCGTCTCTATTTTGATCAATAAAACCATAACTGAAGCCTCCACCCTCTCCATTTGGAAGATATCCCATGTCATATCCTTCCATAAAAGTGGCAGCTCCACTGAACTGTCAAATTATAGACCCCTAGCCATTCTTTCTCCGCTGGCTAAAATAATGGAGAAGTGCATCCATAAACAACTCCTTCACTAGCTCACTCAGAATAATCTGTTGGCTCACTCTCAGCATAGCTTTAAGCCATATCACAGTACCACCTCAGCCCCCTCTCATTCTCCAACATCATAAACCATAATCGTAATAACAACAGGTTATCCTCAGCCCTGTTTCTCGACCTCTCCAAAGCCTTTGATATGGTTAACCACCATCTACTTATACACACCCTTAAAACTATTTCCCCAGATAACCAAGCTAGCCAATGATTTCAGTCTTATCTGAGTGGTAAACAGCAGGTTGTCCTATGACAGAACAAATTCTCCACCCTTCTACCCATCACCCTTTGTTGTTTCATTGTAAAGCCTGCAATGGTTAAAGACGAGCACTACTTGCTTGGGCAGCCTACTCCAGTCAGAGCTTTACGAGGGACCCCATTCTAAATACCTTTGGCTAGGCTTCACCTTGACTGGGAGGGTTGAAAAGGAAGGAAACAAGTAGGTGTGTTTGAGGATATCTCTGCAGGGAATGATTTTGATAATGTAGTACCTTGTGTGGATGCAATTTCACACAGTCTGGCTTGGAGACAAGCATATGGTCTGGTAGCCCGGGGGAGACCCAGACAGACCACATACTTTGCAGCCAGGACTTGTGAGGTGGTTACTCCAGGAAGGGAGCTACCATGTAGAAGTGAGACTGAAAGTCAACCACAACTGCTTGTTGGTACTGATGTTCCCTTGGACAGAGTGACTGCAAGGGCAGAGGTGAGTAGTAGTACCCAGGCTGACAATGAGGCACCACTGTCAGAGGATACCAGACTTCCTGTGGATGGGGAGCTGGGAAGGGTTACCAAGATAGAGTTGAGGCAGGCTCAGCTCTCAGACCCTACATTACAAGGCTTGAGAGAGGTAGCCAGTGAGGCACCTGATTGTCAAGGAAAAGGGGAATCTATATACTGGGACAAAGGTTACTGTATAGAGATCGGACCCCTGAGGGAGGGCTAGAGGGTGAGAGAATACAGCAGTTGGCACTCCTAGCCATAGCCCATGATATTCCCTTTGCAGGTCATATGACCATAAAGCATACAAAGAGACATATTTTGCAGCAATTTTATTGGCCTGGAATTTCCAGAGATGTTGCAGGGTACTGCAGGACCTGTAAGCAGTGCCAAAAGAGAGGCAATGCAGGAGACAAGGTGAAAGCTCTTTTGATTCCTTTGCCTGTGATTGAGGAGCCATTTCAGAGGGTAGCTATGGATATTGTGGGTCCTCTGAGTACCCAAGTTCCACAGAGAATTGGTATATTCTAGTTCACAGGTTCATAGGTGTGTACTAGGCTAATGGCCCTGGAGCCTCTACAAGCCTTACCCATAGGATTATCCTGGCATCATGCCACCTGACCTTATTTCCCAGTACCTCTGTTGAGTAAAGCCACTGCAGTGATCCCTGGGGTGAATTTTCTATTCCCCATACACTCATAAAGATTTCTCTTGAAGAGGGCCAGTGAGGTGCTCTGCTTGACATGTATGGGAAGTCTATTCCATAGCATGGGAACTCTCTGGGTTATGAACCTGTCCCTCCAGCATGTTCTGTTGATTGTGGTAATGAGGCTGAGGTCTCTGGAGTGTGTGGTGCAGAGGGATTGGGATTTCTTTAGATGTAGCATTTCTAACAGAGCTGGGTCAGAGATGGCTTTATACGTCAAGCAGAGATCACCTCTAAGTAGGCAATATGAGACAGAGAATAGTTTGAGTTTTTTGAATCTGTCCATATAGAAAAATGTTTAAGGCCTAGGATCCTCTTTGTGAAGTACTTTTGTGGCTTCCCCAGTTATTGCAGGTGTTTAGTGAGGTACGTGCCAAATGGGGCATTGTACTCAATGATTGCTCTAATGAGGGAAGAGTAGAGGGAGACAATGACCTCTTTCTTCCTGGATGCAAAACCCTTAGTAATGACCACAGTGGCAATGTGGTGGTCAAAAGAGAGGTTGCTGTCAAACTGTGGCTGTCTGTGTTCAGTGGACTACCACTGAAGTGATAATTCATGGGAACTGGATTTTTTCCAAAGGGGATGATGACACATTTTTCAGCATTGAGTTTAAGGCCGTGGTTCTGACACCAGTCATTGGTCTCAGTGAGGAATTTCTGTAGGATGCCAGCATCACTTGGGGAGTTAATAATAGCTCCCAACTTGCAATCATCTGCAAACTTTGTCAGCCAGAGTCCCTTCGTGTGGGCCTGGACTTCAGAGAAGTAGATACCAAACAGGAGAGGACCCAGGACTGAACCCTGTGGGACTCCACTTGTGACTGGTTGGCAGTCTGACTTGGAGTCAGCTACTTTCACACTGTGGGTTCTACCTGTGAGCCACTTTGCAACCCACCTAGTGATATAGGGGTTGATGCCTAGCTTAGTGAGTTTTTCTATAATTCCTGAGTGGGAAAAGTTATCAAAGGCCTTGGCTAGATCAAGGTAGGCTGTATGAACCACCTTGCCTTCTTCCACAGCTCTGGTGAATGACTCAAAGAAGTTGACCAAGTTGAGCAGGCATGATCTACCCTTCACAAAACGAAACCGTGTGAGATCCAGAGTTTGGAGATTCCCTATATCCTTGTTTATTAGGTCCATGATGATGTGTTCCATAGCTTTGCATATCAGACTCATCAGGCTAATGGGGTGATAGTTCCCAGGGTCCTCCTTTGTGGAGAGGGATGACTGTAGAAGTGCACCATTCGATAGGGACAAAGCCTGAGGTGAGGCTGTGACTGAACAGGGCATACAGGTGAGGTGCCAGTTCAGTCTGTAGTTCATGTAGAACACACCCATGGATATTGTGAGGTCCCATAGAAGCTGTATTCTTGGCCTTGGACAGTGCTGTTTTAACCTGTGCAGCAGTAATACTGGGTGCCTGGCAATCTACTGGTATTGTGACTGGTCCTTTGGGGGGGAGGGCTAAAGCTGGCACTGAATCTATCAGCCAGTATATTGGCAATATCTGTTGGCTTGGTGTAGGAGGTACCATTGAGCAGTAGCTCAGAGCAAATCTGGGTATTGCCATGGAGGTTCTTTACATAACTAAAGAAGGCCTTGTGGTTGTCTTTAGTATCTGCTGCAATTCTGTTTTCATAGCTAGCTTTAGAGGATTTGATGAGGGATCTCAACTTTTTGTTGAGGCTGATAAGGGAGTTTTTCCAGTCTTGGGACTTCACCTTATTCTGCCTCAGTTTCCTCCTTCTGTTGTTGAGTTTGTTTATGGCAGGGGAACACCAGATTGGCTTCCGTTTTTTTTTGTAGAAGAGCGTCCTGGTTCTATTGGGTATGGCGAGATCCATGTGTTTGTGTACGTGTTCGTACAGTGCAGTTTTGGCAGTCATTAAAATATTTTCCATTTGCATGTGTGCTGTGAAGTTAGCCACCCATGTTTCTAGGAGCCCAAAGTTAGCTTTGGAGAAGTTTTTCATGGTGGTTACCTTTGCGCGGGGGGGGGGGGGGTGGATTTCCAAGGTGATTCGTTTGTGATCGGATCTAACCAGGGTGGAGTTGACTATTGGTCTAGAGCAATGGTTCCCCATGTTAGTAATGACCAAGTCAAGGATATTGCAACCTCTAGTGGGGTAAGAATGAGCTGGTCTAGGGAATTGGAATTAATGAATTCCAGAAAACTTTGGGCAAGTATATTGGTACATGAGCAGTTTTCCCAGTTAATGGAGGGGTAGTTGAAATTGCCCAGTATGAGAGTGTTAGGTAAGCCTAATATTCTCCAGGGTGCTTAGGAATGTGGAGTGTGAAGTCTTGAGAAATGGTTGGAGACCTATAGCAGGCTACAACCTGAATCGCTGTCTTACCCAGTGTTAGCTGCACCTGAAGTATCTGAGGTGCATTATGTTGGACTACCAGTCTAGAGGTGCGCACATCCTTTATGAATATGGAGACACCACCACCTTTGGATTCGGTCCAAGTCCTGGGGCTGAAAGGTGTGGAATGAGTTATAGCCTGGTAGTGCAGGGGTGCTATCTGCTACCTTGAACCAGGTCTCTGTTATGGCACAAATGTTGATGTTCTCCATTTTAAGGAATGCTTCAAGTGAGTGTATTTTAAGACTTAGACTTCTAGCATTGAGCAGCATGACCCTCAGATTCCATTTGTTTGTAGCTGTTATGGTGGTAATTTGGTGTTTGGAACACTGCCTAAGAAAGGCACTATAGGGTTGGCAAGAGCCTTGGCCAGTATCCAGTAGCCCAGGGGTGACAGATGCATGCTATCTTTGGCAAAGCATCGAGGTATGTCAACCATGTCATCCCAGACAGACAGATACTGGTTCCCCTTAGAATGACACCAGAAACATAGCCAGTTGTTCAAATCAATCATTTTCTGCTCGTACTGTGGTATCATTCTGGGTGATGGTGGGATGCTGTCATGGTCTCAAGCTAAATGCCAAAAAATGCATAGTCATCCCATTTGGGAAAAACAAAACACCTATGAATTACCACATAGGTGGCAGTCCCCTTAATACAGAAGAGGTAATAAGAGATCTGGGGACCCAGGTAGATAGTAATCTCTCCTTTGACAATCATATTGCCAAAGTAGTTAGGAAATCCGTCTATGTAGCCCATCTAATTACTAAAGGGTTCACATATAGAAATAAAGAGGTTATAGTGCCCCTCTACTCGTCACTCATCAGACCCATCATAGAGTACAATGCCCCATTTGGGATGTACCACACAAGACACTTCCTACAGCTAGAAAGACCACAAAAGTACCTCACCAAGAGGATTACTGGTCTCAAACATATGTCCTATGCAACCCAACTGGAAAAACTCCAGCTGTACTCAGTGGCATATCACTTACTCAGAGATGATCTCTGCCTGACTAACAAAGCCATGTCCAACTCAGAATTGATGGACATGCTCCACCTAAAGAAATCCAAGTCACTGCGAGCCACGCGCTCTAGTAAGCTAAACCTTGCCACAACAATAAATATGACATGCTGTAGGGATAGATTCCTGTCACAGAGACTCCCCATGCTTTGGAACAAAATTCCTAACTAAATTAGGCAGAGCCCCTCACTAACACTCTTCAAGAGAAACCTTGACGAGTGGATGGGTAACAGAAAATACAACCCCGGGAATCACTTCATTGGCTCTTCTTGACAGAGGCTCAGTTAATTAATCAATGGGGCGGTGAAAGCTGATACACTCTGGCTAGGCTTATAAATGCCCTCGGGCAGATAGCCTAGTACCTACCTATGAACCTATGAACCTATGCTCAGGGTTGGTGGTAGTAGATTATACTACCAAATACCCTGAAACAGTGGCCATATCCTTCATTGAGGCAGAAAAGGTGGCAAATGCTCTGTTAGAGATTTTCAGCAGGGTAGGTTTTCCAAAAGAAATACTGACTGACAGAGGTGCCAGTTTTACATCAGACCTGCTGAGTTGTCTGTGGAAGCACTGTTTGGGTGAAGCACCTAAAGACCACCCCTACCATCCCCAGACTAATGGTTTGGTTGAGAGGTTAATCTCTACACTCAGGACCATGCTATGGGCATTTGCAGACCAGTTTAAGAGGGAGTGGGGCAAATATTTACCCTGTCTGTTGTTTGTTTACAGGGAGGTGCCCCAGGAATCCACAAGTTTTTCACTTTTCACCCTTTGAGTTGCTGTATGGGCATAAGGTGAGGGAACCCCTAAATTTGATTTGAGCTGAATCATGAATCATGAATAAATCATCTTCTCTAAGATCCCTCCCAATTAACAAAGCAGTTGAATACTTTAACTCTACATTCCTAACAATCCTGGACCACCATGCCCCTATGCGCTGTATTACAATGAAAGCTAAACCTGCTCCTTGGCTCTCAAACAAAACTAGGCAACTAATCATCCAAAGAAACAAATCCTGGGCTAAATGGCAAACTACTAAGAACTCCACTGACCATCTAACCTTTAGACAGGAAAGAAATATTACAAAAAAGCCATCATACTAGACAAAAAGAATTACTACCTTCACCTACAACAATCCCCCCTCAATGAACCTCAAAAGTTTTGGTCTACTATTAATAAACTTACTCATCCAGGAGAGACTATTACCACCAATCCCTTAGGCATTAACCCTGACAATTTAACTGAAATAGCCAATGCCTTTAACTCTTTATTTACCAATACTATCCAAACTCTAGCCAGCCACCTATCCCCGATATCATTAAACTACAAACTCCCACCTCCAAGGTCCCCCCAGTATTCAAATTAGAACCAGTACCCACATCATACATTCGCTCCCTTCTCCAAAAGCTAAAACCAACTACCCCCTCAGTTGACAAACTCCCATCGGAATTCCTGCAATTAGCATCTAAAGCCATAGCTTACCCCATCTCCATACTGATAAATAGAACCATAAATGAAGGTATAATCCCATCCATCTGGAAAATTTCTCACATTATCCCATTACACAAAGGTGGAAGCTCCAATGAAATGTACAACTTTCGTCCCATAGCGCTGCTCTCCCCAATTGCAAAAATAATGGAAAAATGTGTCCACAAACAGCTAATGAACCACCTTCTCCATCACAACCTACTGGCAAACTGTCAACATGGATTTAGACCTTTTCACAGCACCTCTACTGCCTTGCTTTCCTTTCCCACTCACTAAATCCACTATCTATGAACTGGTTCACATCCTACCTAGAAAACAGACAGCAGGCTGTACTCTGGAAAAACACTCTATCTAATCATCTACCTATCTCATTAGGTGTCCCACAAGGCTCCATACTAGGCCCTCTCTTGTTTTCCCTTTACGTCAATGACCTCCACTCAGCCATTCCACTCTCCACATGTATTCAATACACAGATGATTCTACTATTGTCTGCTCAGCCTTCTCTCTGGATGAACTTCACTCCCAAACACAAAAAGCTTTCAATATAGTAGAAAAATGGTTCTCCAACTGCTGCCTCTTACTAAACGCCAAAAACACTAAACTTTTACTCTTCACACCTACCCAAAAGACTACCCCATTTACACTTCACCCTCACATCTAATAATGGCACCCTTATTTCCCCTGATCTGACCACTAAACTCTTAGGAGTCACAATTGATAATAACCTCAACTTTGATCCACACATAAATACCACAGTAAAACTAGTCAACAGAAAATTAGGATCCCTCTATAGAATAAAACCATATCTAACACCATTAGCTAAATCCACTATAGCTAGAACTCATTTACTCTCAACCCTTCTTTATGCATCTCCTATCTACACTAACCTCTCCAAAAATAATCTCAACAAACTATCTATATCCTATAATAACATTGCCAGATTTGCTACTAGCTCCCCTTATAGAACTCATCACTGTCTTAGTCTAAAGCAACTAGGCTGGCTTGAACTTCCAAATCTGATACAATTTCACCAACTCTCATTAACTCACAAGGCCCTTAATCAGCCCAACAATACTCCCATACTCTCTACCTTTATTACACCATATAGTAATCTCAAAAATTTATGATCCTCAAACAAAATGCTTATGAATATTACTAAATCTAAAAACTTAGCAGATGATTCCTTGTTCTTCAACTCTGTTGGAAAAGTATGGAAGCAATTACCACCTGACCTTACATCTCAGACCTCTCTCCCACTTTTTAAAAGACATCTAAAACACTACTTCAATAACCACTGGTTATGCTTCTGTTGTAACCCTGACTAACATTTTCTTGTCTCTGATCTTCTACCTTCTCCAAATACTAAACTTCTTAATTACTTTACTATCCTTATCTCTCATATAAATTATACAAGTGTACTAGTAAACTATGACCTACTAAGATTTGTTCCTAATAAGAGTACCTTATTAAAAAAAATATATATATATTTTCTCCTTCTATATTTTATAATTTTCTTTACCAATTTCTTTAGCTTACTCTCTCTGTTATAACTACAGCTGTTTAAAACTGTTTTTGATGTTATAATTATTGCTGCATAGGACTGTCTCTATGCTATTTTTTTGTTACATTGTATGTTATTTCCTGGAGCTTTTCTCCCCAGGCCTCTACTGAAAATGGGCATATATCCAGTTAGACTAGCAAATGTAAAACAAATAAATAAAATAAAAATGAATGGAAGGGTGAGTGTGAATCTCACAAGGAGTCTGTTGTGGCATATGTCCTAAACCTTAGGACAAGGCTCAGGGAGGAGAACCTGGCGGAAGCCCAACAGTGGAAAAAGGTGTGGTATGACAGGAATGCTTGCATTAGAGAGTATAATGTGGGGCAGCAGGTAATGGTCCTCATTCCTGTCAGACACAACAAGCTGCAGGCAGCTTAGGAAGGTCCCTTCAAGGTGGTAAGGAAGGTCAGGATTTTGACTACATGGTGGAGCTGCTGGCACGGGGCAGTACCATATTCACATGATGAAACCTTACCATGATAGGGAGGCCCAGGTGCTAAGTATTTAAGTATGAGTCAGGATGAGTCTGAGGGGGATCTATAGCTACAGTGAGCCAGCCAGCTAAAATCCCAAATTACCATGGTGGAGCCTAGGGTTGCAGGCATGTGATGGCACAGTGCAGGATTGTACAGGGGTCAGTAATGCCAAGACAGCTGGAATCTCAAGACAGGGAATGGGGTGAGGTATTCCCAGATAGACTCACCCTCTCAAGCAATGTGGCTCTAGGATCACTTGAAAAACTAGCTTGAGTTTTTTGGGAGGAAGAAGTGTGACAAAGGGAAATACTGCCAGCCCAGCTAGCTGGAATTTTGTAAATAATTAGATGTCATTTGTGAATATTAAAACAACTTATATAGAAATGTAACAGAAGGAGATACTGCCAGCCCCACTATCTGGAATGTTATAAATAATTACATGTCATTTGAGAATATTAGTATGATTTATATGTTAGTGTGACCGAAGGAGATACTGCCAGCCCAGCTGTATGGAATTTTGTAAGTGGTCATGTGTCATTTGTGAATGCCAACATGCTTCATGTAAGATGCTTGTGCTACAACTATATAAGAACGGTATGTTATGTACTGAGCTAAAATATAACCACAGCATGCCCTTCTGGAATGGAACAGGAATGTGCCTGCATTATTGTGTCTGTTTAGCTATATATGTTTAATAGAAATTAGAACATAGAGGGTTAACTGGCAAAACTTTAAGAAAATAATTGAAATTAAATTGTTGTATAACCATGGAGTAAAAGAGAGGTTATATTTCAGTTTCAGTGCCATAGCAGACAAAATGTCTAGAATTAGCAGCTTTTGTATTGTCTTTAAGTGCGGATGAATGTCAATTATTTTACGACTTCCATCATTTGCTAAAAGATCTGAGGTCTATCTATTTTTCAAAGCGAGATGATAGATGGTAGTTTCTGATGATGGGGGTTTAGCTTGGGAACTAAAGTCAAGTGACAAAAAGTGATGTCATCCAAGCTAACCCAGCAGTAATATTTGATATTAATTTAAGAACTCTCTGAGAGACGGTGGGGGGGGGGGGCATTTTGTATTTGTCTTTTACCTGACAGCATCAGATGGGAAGCATCCACTCACCTTGCCTTGTTGTAAGTAAGTTTCTAGGGCATAGTAATTCTTTTAGATTCAGATAGGAATATAGTGAAGTATAGCTCAGATGTTTTCTTTATTTATTTGAGACTTTCCTGCAATGTTCTTTTAAATATTTCCTGTGATTTTGAACTCTGATGTAATTGTGATTATATAAAGGGTATTTTCTTGTTCTTTTATTATTGATTATTAAATATATTTAAACCTTTCATTGTGGCTGATCTGTGTAGAGATATTTAAATTCTGAGAGTACTTGCATATTTATTTTGTGACACTGTATAGGCCACTCCTAATAGCCTTGCTCTTGGTCAAACTACCATTTGTATTGATAGTAACATTACACAGTAAGATTGGACACTCTTTGCTAAGGGCCTTAAAGTAGCTGATAAAGAGTTGGCTGGTGGCAAAAACCTGTGCCAGCCTTTCCCATATGTGTGTGTGTGTGTGTGTGTGTGTGTGTGTGTGTGTGTGTGTGTGTGTGTGTGTGTGTGTGTGTGTGTGCGTGCGTGTGTGTGTGTGTGTGCATGTGCGCGCGCGAGCGTGTGTGTGTGTGTGTGTGTGTGTGTGTGTGTGTGTGTGTGTGTGTGTGTGTGTGTGTGTGTGTATAAATCAAACCTCAAAGTATGTGTGTAGCAGCTGCTTGAGCAGGGACAGTAAGCACTGGTTGGACAGAGAGGGTGCTGGAGGTCTTGGCTGGGTCACTCAGCTGAGGTCTCAACTCTATAGCTGTGCCAGTGGGGAGTTTTATTGAGGATCTGGAGAAAGAGGGAGAAATCAGCCCCAGACTGACTGTGATCCCTGTGTGCTCTGAAGGGAAATTGCACTTTACTGTGTGTGTACTTGTCATGCTCCCAGTGTGTACGTCTCCCACTGTTGCTAGTGGTGAGGATTGAGGTTCCTTGATTATTGGGCCAGTGTTGGGGCATCACATTCACATTTATACCAGTTTATTTATTTCAAAACTTTACTAGGTTTTCATTTCACCAATGTATGTTTTATTGTGGATAGATGCATCCAATTTAAACAGTTCTGATGTGACTTTTTTTTTGCTTTTGAATAAGGTTTGAGAGGTTCCACGGGACCAATAGGAAAAATGGGACCACAAGGAGCGAAGGGAAACATTGGTCCAAAGGGTGAAAAAGGAGACACTGGTAAGAACTTTTTTTATCTTAACTGATTTAAATATACAGTAAGGGCACTATTTATAAAAGCCTCTCTCTCAAGACCTGATCTAGGATGACTTCTTAATTAAATATCCATGCTTTGAACAAGATTTTAAACTGAAGTCCCATCAGCTTAGTTAATGATAGCTTTTATGGATGTTAATCATTATATGATAAATTAACACTGGAATTATATTTAAGAAATATAATAATTTACATAAGAATAAAAATCCCTCAGTCTAGTAAACACACACACACACACACACACACACACACACACACACACACACACACACACACACACACACACACAATTGTAAATGTTTTTTTTTTCATAATATAAAAGGAAAAAATACAATTAATTACTTACTTTTACTTACTTCCACTCATAATATTACATCCTGAATTAAACATTTACTGCTGCTTGCTTGCAAACTGCATCCTGGAATAGACACATGCATGGAGATATGCATGCGCTGGTGGACTAGTGTCATGGAGTATAGAGGTCAGGCTACTGAGAAATATCTGTGATTATTGCTTGAATGATGGCCTCTCCCAATGTCTAAAGCTATCACAAAGCTAAGGGATTTCATGATCTATTAGTCCTGGAAGAAAATGCACACAGAAAATAACTTTCAAAAAATAAAACGAAGGCTAATCCATTGTAATATGCAAACCACAACAACTAAAACAAAAATCATGTTGCAACCACTGCTGGAAAAAAATATGGATGTTAAGTGCTTTCATCTGACAATGGACTTCCTCAGAAGTAAAATACATATACATCATTTCCTTTTATACCTTATCAAGCTCATGCCTCATTTTGCAAAATCTAAATGAATACTTATAAAATAGTTATAAAACCATTTGTAATCTAACACTTATACATATTTATGCATAAATACTGTCTAAAAGCATACTTAAAGCAAACATTTAATATGAATTCATTTTTTCAGTCCTGGTTCACTGTCTGTGTTAAAATGTAGTTGCTATTACAGTTCTTTTTTTCCCCTAATTTCTTATTGAAGTCTCCACCCATAATGTTCATTTCTACATGGTCAATGGCAATGAATAACATATTTCTTAACATTTTTGCATACAATGAAATATCTTCATAAGAAACTACCTACATTCTTATTTTAACTGCATAAATGTGCTCATGCATACGGTGCGTCAGTCTTTATTTTGTCTTCCCTACATAGAAGACATCACAGTACTTGGCTACTAAAACCACTCCCACGGAATTACAATTATACATTTTTGAGACTCCGATGTTTTGTCTATGTGAAGTAAATTTAAATATGGACCTTAATTAACTTAGCAGCACATTCTGCAAAAAATACAAGGAAAGTACCCTTGACTCTGTTATAGAGTTGTTATTCACATTTTTACTATTCAGCTCTAATCTGGATTTCAAGTTAAAATGTTTTTTGAAAACAAATACTGGTTCTTGGCCAACAATTTTAGCAAAATCTTCATTACCTAAAATAACTTTGTAGTTTTGTTTAACCACTTCTCTGATAAAAACACTATCCACAATCACTTCCATTCTAAAAGTACTGGAATAATCTTTTCTTGCAACCTTAATTTTGTTGCTGGAGTTAGCTGAAAAACCTAGAATTGGGGATAACTTCCCAGATCTATGTAACTTGATCTCTGTAATAAAATCTTCCAGCATAAAACCCCTGACTACAAATAGTGATTTTAAAAACAAATCAACCAAACGAAAAAATGAGCCAGCACAAATCCTGTTCTAAAAATAAGTGCATTTAAAAGATACACATTATATTTGGCAATGAAAACAAACTGCACAAACCGGTTTCGGCTTAACAGCCTTTCTCAGTATGATACAAATAATCAAGCACCATTACATTCAAATACAGCCCATTAATATATAAAGTAGTGAGTAGGACAGAGGCCAATCAGAAAAATAAACAAATAAAGGAATCAAAAATGCTCATTTAAACTGGGAGGAAAAAGCCCTCCCAGTTTAACAGTCCACTTTTTTTCTTTAATATTCAAAACGTGATGTAATCCAGCTAAATCATTATTTTTTTGCACAATGCGATCAATAATGGTAAATCTGAAACAACCCGTCTGATGATTACAGATATGCTTGTATAAGGCAATGGTTTGTTTGTGTGTCTTGATATCGCTTAAGTGTTCACTGATTCTAAGCTTAAAAGGCCTAGAGGTTTGTCCCACATAAAAATGTGCCAGATTTAAAGCCCGAGGATACAGGGTTGGTGACATCTGTGTGGTTAGTCAGCATGCGCAACTACATGATATATCTGAGTTACTAAGGTACAGGGAACAGGTTCCTGATCAGGGTTCTCAGATAAGGTTAGTGACCACTTATGGCAAAAACACTAAATCATTTATTGGTATAGTTTTAAGACAGTGGAAAATTTTAGAGGATGAGGGTCCTCTTATGGATATTTTGGATGACAAATGTTCTCTTTCCTTTCATAAGAGTAGGTCTTTGGGTTCCTTGTTTAGCCACTACAAAAGGGCCCAGTATGAGAAAACATTGATATAAAGGACTGTTATTGGGCACAAGTTGATAGGTTGCCATCCCTGTGGTCATTGCTCAAGTTGTTCACATATACATAAAACTACTTGTTTCACAAGTAAAAATACTTCTAGTCTTTATGATATACATTTTTTTGGTAATTGCAGCTCAACATGGGTGATTTATCTAGTTAGCTGCTTCTGTCAAGCTTTTTATGTGGGACAAACTTCTTATTGATCGCATTGTGCAGAAAAATAATGATTTAGCTGGATTACATAAGGTTTTGAATATTAAACAAAAAAAGTGGATTGTTAAACTGGGAGGTCTTTTTCCTCCTGGTTTAAATGAGCATTTTTAATTACTTTATTTGTTTGTTGTTCTGATTGCCCTCTGTCTTACTCACTACTTTATATATTAATGGGCTGTATTTGAATGTAATGGTGCTTGATTATTTGTGTCGCACTGAGAAGGCTGTTAAGCCGAAACCGGTTTGTGCAGTTTGTTTTCATTGCCAAATATAATGTGTATCTTTCAAATACACTTATTTTTTGAACAGGATTTGTGCTGGCTCCTTTTTTCATTTGGTTGAACTGTTTTGAGACGTGCACTTGCAGTATGTGTGGGTGCTTTTGTGTTTGGGTGTTTAAAAACAAATCACATTTAGCTTCAAATTGAGTGTCCTCATAGATTAATCTAGATAGTGTGATGAACTGCCTTCTGTCTCCATTCTACTTCATATGGCTTGGATGTGCACTACTAAAATGTAAATAAATTATTTACAAATTTGGATTTACATTAAATGGATGATTTAATGTCCTATTTTTCAAATCAAGTATAATGGCAATGTCCAAATAATTTCCTTTGAAATCCATATGACCTAGCAGAACCCGACTTATCCAAAAAGTTCCATGCATGTTAGGAACTTGACTTTTGGATCATAGGTTTAAGTTACTGTTTTAAAAAAACAGCACTTTTATGTTCGGTTTCAGACTGCATGACATTATAGGCTTAAAGGGAGGGGATGTTTTATTTTTGTGAATTTTCAATATTCTGAACAATCCCTAACACAGGTTTATGAACCCCCATAAAGCTCATTATGGCCAAAGCTGAGCTAACTGTGTTCTAACAGTTTGAGTAGGACATTATTGATGTGATTGTACATCCTTTGTATATCCATTAAATGTACCTCACAATAACACTTTACATGTTCTAGTAATTTTAACATACTGGAATTGAAAGCAATATTGTCCATGATAACTAGACAGTTGCCCCTATCAGCATTTATAAATCTGATTGAATGCAAGCTTTGTAATTCTCTGTAGTTAGCTGTCTCTTCACTAGCTAAATTGAAAAAGCTATGAGACATACCCCAGGATTCATGAACGTTGCGCCAGGCGGACGCATAGCGTAGGCTTTACAATGCCAAATATGGCCGCCGAGCGATTCAGGTACGATCCAATTCCACGTGCACTACCGGCGTGCACTGGATTTGCGCCGCCTCCGGCGTGGGTATGCTAAACACCCCATGTGCGGTGTTGCACCATGCAAATGAAGGCATATAGCGATCCACGAAGTGGCGCAGGCGTAGCATAAGGGCACGGCAATGTAAACCAAAAAGAATGGTTTACATTTACCCAAACATGACATAGGAGTAACGGAAGGCTGTCAACGTCAGGTATCACACTGTTGCCACATGCCAATGGCGAAAGACACAGAGAATGTCAAAAGAAAACATGCACAACATGTAAATAATGACATAAATGGTATGTCCACAGAAACTCACAGCAGAACACCAGGACATGTCCGCGGAAGGTGCTAAACAATGAAATAATATGACAATGTCATAAAAGAGCAGTGTAATACACATCAGCTTCACAGCCACAATACACCATGGTATGCATGGAAAGCCACATCCACGGTGCAAGGGTTGCCAAGGAGTCGCGGCAGTGTTCGGCGCGGTAACTATGAATTAGTAGTCAATGCCATGCAAATGAGGCAGATAATACTGAATCGCAAAACCCCCGCTGGCGTAAGGCTGTACCAAACGGCGCAGCGGTAATACACCGAGGAGTGGCTCAGAGGGAATACATGTCACCTGCAGAGGGGTGTGCCACTGTAGGAGGAAGCACATTGGAGCCCAGCAAAGATGGGCTGTACATTGCACATCACAGCAGCAGGACCGGCGTGTGGGGAAATAGTTGAGCTGAGAGCACACAATGCATGCAGAGATGCATGTGCACGAGGATGACTACGTTCCCTTAACCCAGTCATGTGACGCCCGCCCCGCCAACAACAACGGATACAGAAAGGTAATGCTGAGAATATGAGGAAATGCGGAAGCAGTGTAATTGGAGTAGTAATGAGCAATCAACAGTAATCAACCCACGAAGGCCAATTGGCGGCAGCTGACAACTCTGCATGCAGAAACCTGCAAAACGGGATAGGGGAGGCATATGAATGCAAAGAAAGTAGGGGAGGTAGCAGATTGCAAAGAGTGAAGAACTGACACAGCAGAGCCAAGTAGACAGGCAGCATAACGGCGGCGGCAGACAAAACGCACGATATGCCATGTCCCAGAAACTACACATGACATGGCTCTGCAGGATGCAAGCCAGGAAATAGTAGGCGCAACGTGCAGAAACAGTAAGGTAAGGTCGAAAGCTAATCCAATGCAGGCAAGAGTAATGCAACACCAAAGGCAACAGCATTGCAGTGCCAACGGTAAAACACGGAAGATAATCCCCAGATACGGCCGCACAGACACACCCTATGACATCACCGGGTGTACAGCACAACAGTATAAAGTGTGAATGCACACAACACACAGCCGTGTATTCCCAAACGCCGCACTATAGGTGTAAACACATGGGGAACTTTTAAAATGTACATGTTGGGTGCCGCCGTGGCCGTGATCCATCAGCATGTGTTAGAGACAGACGGAGTTGTGGAGGAGGGTGCCGACAACTACCGTAGGCCTCAGAGGAGAAGGAGAGTGTTCAGACCAAGGGTAACCTACCAGGGGCTACAAGACCTGGAGATAGTAGAGCGTTACAGGGTGGATAGGGACACTTTACAGCAAATAGTGGAGCTGTGCCGGCCATGCCTGAGAACAAGAAACAACAGAGGGGAGCCCATCCCAGTGGACACAAAGGTATGTGTAAGCTTGCGAATACTGGCCACAGGTACCTTTCAAAGGCCAACTGGGGATATAATGGGCATCTCACAGGCATTAGGATCCAGGGTACTACACCAGTTTCTGGATGCCATGTTACCACATGCCAATGAGCATATATACTTCCCCAGATCTCAGGAGGAGTTGGCTAGCAATATCCACCACTTCCACCGTGTGGCACAATACCCGGAGGTACTGGGTGCGATAGACTGTACGCACATACAAATCAAGTCACCACCTGGGGAGCAAGGTAGACACTACATAAACCGCAAGGGATTCCCCTCCATCAATTGCCAGGTCGTGTGCAATGCGCAGGGCATTATCATGGATGTGTGTGCTGGCAGCCCTGGAAGCTACCACGACTCCCATATCTGGCATGCTTCACAGCTGTACCAGGTATTCACCAGGGGGGACATCCCACAAGGCCACCTTGTGGAGGATGCTGGCTATGCACTGGAGCCGTGGATGATGACTCCCATCAGAAATGCACACACACACATGCAAGAACGCCATAATGAGGCACACGCACAAACCAGAATAATCATAGAGCGTGTGTTTGGGATGCTGAAATCACGGTTCCAGTGCTTGGATACATCCGGTGGAGCCCTGCAGTACTCTCCAGGCGCATGTGCCCACATATTCATAGTATGTGCCATGCTACATAATATGATCCTGCGGAAGCAGCTGCTGCAGGGACATAATGGTGAAGGGCCACAAAGCCCACCACAACTGCCAAGGCCAGTCCAGGCACAGAGGGTTAGGACCATGAACACACTGTGCCAGCCCATGTAGGCAGACGGAGGCGTACCCAATATGCCTATGCCCTGGCAAAGAGGGAATGTATAGCACATACTCTGACAGCGTAGGCCCCATGGACTGACACCTCCCTACCTGCACACACAGTGAAATGGACGGCACACAAACATGGCCACCCGTAAAGTGTACCGTATGGGTGGCCCCATGTGTGACTCCAACATAGGCAGCACCCAAACACTGCACACCCAAAAGCCAGCAGAGCATGGAACGCCAACACCTGAACCATATGCGGGTCCCACAGCAGACGGCGTTGCTGTATGCTGCCACGTTCGCCGCAAGGTGTATACATATAGACATGTAGATATGTGCATATACAGCTATGGAGATAGATATAATTACACACATAGAAATATATGTACACATATACATATAAGTACAACAGAGAAGACAGGGAATCAGAGGGATGTAAGGTGACAGAGAAGTAACACGTGATATCTGTACATAGTAAACATAGTGAAAGACAACCTGAGCATCCGGGAGGTTTAACAGAAGAGGAAACCGCCACCCATGGAAAGGTCAACATACCGAAATGCCTAACCGCGAGTCGGGATGATCGCCAGGCCACAGTACAGTAACAGTACATGTGCAGGTAATACTATGATAATATGAGGGGGGAGGTAGACACTGCCGCCGGTGATGCGGGCCACGCAGGTACTGTGTGCAACCGTTCCTGTGACTGCCGCAGTATGTGTATGTGTGTGGTGAGGGTGCCGTGTGTTTCGCTGTGCGAGTGTAATGTGTGTGCCACTGTAAAATGTGTATGTTGGTGCCATGTGACAGGTGGAGTGGAATAACATGTGTAGGCATACAGTATAGTAACCTCAGGCGTATGTACACCAGTACTCCCAAAGTAGTACTGAGAGCCCCTCCCTGGCTAGGCGTGTGGCGACGTATAACGATGCAAAGTGAAAATGTCCCGGAATGTACCACAGGAATATACCACACATGAAATGGAAAGGACGTATGTACAAATCATGACCGTATGTATGACACCGACATGCTAATTGCAAAACGATACGTCGGCAAAGTTACACAGCGGTAGGTATGTACCGCAGAAATATGCATGTGCTACCCCAGTACTGATCGTGGCCACGTATCGGCCCGTAAACACCTCTGTGTGTTCTACAAGTGTCAAACAAGCAATCGCCACCTGAATAGGTGGCAACCACTAGCAAACAGGCTATCCCAAGTACAGGACCACAATGACTGTAAATATCCGGGACAGAATGACAAGGGATAGTCGTCACGTACAAACAACCGCAGATATACCACCGATGTGACGGAGGAATACATGCAGGAAGCACACACGCAGGCGATACCAACACCACATGACAACAACACAACCTACACTCCCAGAACAACAGACAAGTAACTGTCAACTCCGCAGGCAGGGATGGAGCACCCAGACAAGCATACCGTGTATGTAGAGATGCAAGGCCCACAACCCGTATCCGTCACCTACAACCTCCGATATTCCCCATCGCACATATCAAAGGGATACAAGCCGTAATAGCAGCACAAACATACAGGCAGTCAATGACAGCTGCATAACCACAACATCTCACGTGGGAAACACTATCAACAGCGGATGCATACCTGCATCCGTTGTTTAAAGGAATACAACAGCTATGTTACACATCCGAATGCAAAACGCCATCAACAGACGCCGTCAGGACAGGGACACCCACATGTTGAACATAATACCATACTCAACACACACAATCCACAGCTAACACCACTGCAAAATGTACCTGATGCCACACATAGCGGCTGCAGTTACACATAACATAACACAATACAGACCATCTCCACGAAGGTAGGGCAAATAGCCAACGCCCAGGTGAGGAATGCAACCATGCCCTAGGTACGACGCGTAATGTACGAATGGAGTAGATGCACAGGTGATATGTGCACAAGTACACACTGAGGAACAGCTATTGGTGTGATGAACCCACATGTTGCAGGTAACGACGGATATAAGGATGACTCCCAGGATATTCAAACCGTATGCTCATACCGAACTACTACTCCAAAATGGATAGAGTGAGAAAACGGAATAGCGATACATGCAACGAAAAATGGAAGGAAACACAGACAAGGTATGTAGAACCCACGATATGTACGGGTGTGTAACGCATGATGTGTATGATGAAGCTGTACTGTATGTGAATGGTGCTTGTAAGTAAGGATACTTGTCCATAATGCAGAGAGTGGTGAAAGGTGGTTATGTAGTGCTATCCTGTTGAGCATACCAACGACTGTGGACACCATGTGCACAGCAGTGGGACATCATGTACACAGCCGGGATAACACAAGGGCTGCCACAGGGGGGCATAACACAGAACAATGCCACACCACTCGCCGATGCTGGCAGTGGATGTCCAACAAGGAAGTGCCATAGCAGGGGATAGGACATGTATGTATACTGTCACAGCACACATGTGTATGGGCATATACCGTTGATGTCATATGTAATGTGCGCACGACGTGCACGTATGCCTTGCAGTAGGGGATACTATGTCAACTATGTGTAATGTAAAGCTGTCATGGTGGATATGACAGACATCATACACAGTATCACAGGCATATCATGCATAATGGAGTTATGGCCTATTGATATGTACAACAACAGGATAAATAAAAGCCTGTAAAAA
>NC_056750.1:147383044-147423044 GCF_019279795.1 Protopterus annectens
ACCTTACGGATGATGTCACCCACCTAGAAGTATGCCTCTGACAGCGCTGTGCTCAGTAATCTCAGTAGCGCATGCTGTAAATGCATCATGCTGTAGTGGGTTCATGTAGGTAGGCATAGGTTCGACTCCCGGCCCTTCCCCGTGTGTGTGTGTGAGGTGTGTGTGTTTCCAGCTGCCTCTGCAGATGAACATGCTTTTAGACGCTTTGCAACACATACCTTAGCTATTGTCAGCTATTCCCTTACGGATGATGTCACCTGCCTAGAAGTATGCCTCTGACAGCACTGTGCTCAGTAATCTCGGTAGCGCGTTCTGTAAATGCATCATGCTGTAGTGAGTTCATGTAGGTAGGCGTAGGTTCGACTCCCGGCCCTTCCCCGTGTGAGGTGTGTGTGTGTGTGTGTGTGTGTTTCCAGCTGCCTCTGCAGATGAACATGCTTTTAGATGCTTCGCAACACATACCTTGGCTATTGTCAGCTATTCCCTTACGGATGATGTCACCCACCTAGAAGTATGCCTCTGACAGCGCTGTGCTCAGTAATCTCGGTAGCGAGTTCTCTAAATGCATCATGCTGTAGTGAGTACGTGTAGGTAGGCGTAGGTTCGACTCCGGCCCTTTCCCATGTGTGTGTGTGGGGTGTGTGTGTTCACAGCTTCCCTAGTAGAATGTAGTTATTTTAGACGCTTGGCAAGACATACCTTGGCTATCTGCAGCTATTCCTTTACGGATGTTGTCACCCACCTGGACATGTGCCTCTGACGGTGCTGTGTTTGGTGGTCCACGTAGCGCGTTCCATACCTGTGTCATACTCTTGTGCGGTTGGGTATGTGGGGGTGTGGTCAATCACCATGCCTGCCAGATGTGTGTGTGTGTCTATGCTCCCAGCCGCATGGGTTCATAGGGTATGGCTTTAGAGTTTCCGCAGAACACTCATATCCTGCCGCCATCCCTGTGTTTGTGGATAGTGAGACGCAGCTCGTGGACTGCCTGTGTGCCTGCTGTGGTTGGCGACCTCCGTAGCGTGTTCTCCACGTGCACCCTGCTATGGTGTGGTGGGGTGATGCTGTGCACGTTACACTCACGGGTTTGCCACATGTGTCCGTCTGTATCTCTGTCGTTGTATATCTACATACCTATGTTGTGCCCATAGCGCTGCTCTTGCATGGACAGCTGTCTGTCCCATGTATCGCATATTTGCACGGCTGACACATAGAACTGTGGTACGATGCATATCCACTCATTGTCCATGCAACGTCTGTATTCCAGAACACCCTAGAGACATCTGCTGGATATCGTGGCAGACAGCTATCCTTGCTGTACTGACACTGTACCCGTACACGCCATAAACCTTGTGTATAATTGCCTATTTATGGTGTGTGTATGTCTAACTGTGCTGTATGCATGGTCGTGTGTGTGTCCCACTATAGCCATCTGTGCAGGTGTCACCACTATGGGTAATCCTTGTGAACCGCTGTTTCATGTGCACTTCTGCACATACCTGCAGACCGTACTACCCCTCCTACGGCAGCGGCCTTAGATCGACTGCTGCCCTAGGCTATAGGGCTCCATGGCGCACACCACCACGACACATGGTGCCCCCATCCTGGTGTACCTACATGACATACCTACTAGACAGGTGGCCCTACTAGTGCGGCGCCCTAGGCAGCCGCAGGATTGGCGTATGCCTACGGACGGCTATGAGCACATCACAAGGCATACGTTTACATTCAGTGTTTTACAAAGGCTAGGTTATAATACCAGAGGGGGACCTCATCAACTATGCTTTAGAATGCGGATTTAGATGGATTATTAGGTGGAGGGTTGACCACACACCAGGGCTGACTGATGAAACACTGATGAAGCCTCTTTTGAGAAGCAGGTGGCTTAAACCCCCGTAACAGGAATGTAGTTTAGGTACAGATATACAGTTAACACACATTAGTCCACTCTTTCAGTTGTTTACCACTGTATTACATTGATATGATATACATATCTTCTATATATATTGTTAGATCTTTGATTGATGAGTATTAGGCATAGTACAATATCATATAATACATGTGTTAATAGGATGTTTTGGAGATGTTAATATATGTGTGTGTAGCTAACATTGCGTCTGTGCTTTATATGCTGTGGTTAAATGTTCATTGTTTGCTGAGAAATTGACCAATGAAAGTGTAAGGGGATATTTAAAGCATGGATGCTTTTATGTTATGTGTAAGTCTGACGGAGCCTACGGGTGAAAGCGCTTACATGTCTATGAATGAACCTTTGTATACCATTTGTGACCTGTCCTGGACAATGTCTACGTTGACTGTTTCATCTACCTATGTGTGTTTTGGATTGTGTGCCATCAGGTGCCAGCGGTTCTTTGATGTTGATTAGGTGTATTCCATGGTCAATTGACATTAATCCTATTAATTCACTGAAGGATGTTCTTTATAAGTGGGAACGCCATAATTTAACCATCCTATGACCTTCCTAGCTGAAGTTGTTAGTGTGCCATTGGTATGTGTTCCACAGGTCACCCATTTGTTCCGTGGTATGGAAGCGAGTGATCCCCATTTTGGTGCTGGCAGATTGAGTGCTGTGTACGCCGGGATTCGCACGGCGGGCTGGCTTTGTATGGGGAGTGTCTACTGTAGTCCCTATCTGTATTTCCTGTGTTATGCCTTACTGCAGCTGTGTAATTCCACCAGGTTTGCAGTTATGGGTGCCATCTTGGTCGTACGCTTGTCCATCCATGGGAATTGCCTACTGGACACTGGTATAGGGCAGTACACATTCACACCTGCATTTAGCATTATCCGGTGGATGCTTTGCATTATTAGTGGGGAGTAAGGCATGTGCTATACCCACATCCCTCTCACGAGGCGGGACAGCGGATTATCTGCCAAACAACACCGAGCCCAATTTCTGCATACCCACGATCCCATGGCTGCAACCCTCGACGGTACCCATTACACATCCTTCATGTGTGCGGGACTGGGATGTGGACGCACTTCTATGGACTCGACCATCTGGGGATTTCTATTCATATGTCCTGCATTTCATGGACACTTGTCATCAACCATAAACACGCTGGTGGTGCATATGTCTAGCTATGCCGTAGTCACGGCTGTTACTCCTTCAGGGTCGCTCGCTCGCAGCTCTTAGATATTGCATAGGGTTAAATTTTTGGGGTCCTACGATGGACACCAATGTGCATATGTAAAGTGTAGAACTTGTTGGACTGTGTCCATCTGGCCAGTGGTTTAGACTGCTGCTGTATGTTCCCCAATCGCGGATGTCTGTTTGACTACCCATATTATGTAGTGCTACGAAAACCAGGTTTTTCTAAACTGAACCCAAATGGTGTAAATCCAATGATGCAGGTTAGCAACTGCTTTAACTAACCCTCAGAAGTCCCAATAGGAAATATCCGCCACTGTATTGTCAATATAACACAACCAAAACATGTAGATTCTATTAATTCATTGAAGGATGTTCTTTATAAGTGGGAATGCCATAGTTTAACCATCCTATGACCTTCCTAGTTGACGTTGTTGGTGTGCCATTACTATGTGTTCCACAGGTCGCCCATTTGTTCCGCAGTATGGCAGCGAGTGATCCCCATTTTGGTGCTGGCAGATTAAGTGCTGTGTACGCCGGTATTCGCACGGCGGTCTGACTTTGTATGGGGAGTGTCTACTGTAGTTCACATCTGTATTTCCTGTGTTATGCCTTACTGCAGCTGTGTAATTCCACTGGGTTTGCAGTTATGGGTGCCATCTTGGTCGTACGTTTGTCCGTCCATGGGAATTGCCTACTGGACACTGGTATAGGGCTGTACACATTTCACAGCTGCATTTAGCATTCTCCAGTGGATGTTTGCATTATTAGTGGGGAGTAAGGCATGTGCTATACCCACATCCCTCCCACGGGGCGGGACAATGGATTATCTGCCAAACAACACTGAGCCCCATTTCTGCATACCCATGATCCCATGGCTGCAACCCTCGACGGTACCCATTACACATCCTTCATGTGTGCGGGACTGGGATGTGGACGCACGTCTATGGACTCGACAATCTGTGGATTTCTGTTCATATGTCCTGCATTTCATGTACACTTGTCATCAACCTTAAATACGCTGGTGATGCATATGTCTACCTGTGCTGTAGTCACGGCTGTCGCTTCTTCTGGGTGGAATGGTAGCAGCTGGATGATATAGCGTACGGATCAATTTTTGGGGTCCTACAATGGACACCAATGTGCATATGTAAAGTGTAGAACTTGTTGTACTGTGTCCATCTGGCCAGTGGTTTTGACTGCAGCTGTATGTTCCCCAATCGCGGTTGTCTGTTTGACTACCCATATTATGTAGTGCTACGGAAACCAGGTGTTTCATAACTGAAAACAAATGGTGTACATCCAAAGATGCAGGTTAGCGACTGCTTTCAGTAATCCTCAGAAGTCTCAATAGGAAATATGCGCCACTATATTGTCAAAATAACACCACCAAAACATGTAGATCCTATTTATTCATTGACAGATGTTCTTTATATGTGGGTACGCCATAGTTTAGCCATCCTATGACCTTCATAGTTGACGTTGGTGTGCCGTTAGTATGTGTTCCACAGGTCGCCCGTTTGTTCCACAGTATGGCAGTGAGTGATCCCCCTTTTGGTGCTGGCAGATTGAGTGCTGTGTACGCTGGTATTCGCATGGCGGTCTGACTTTGTATGGGTTATATCTACTGTAGTCCCTATCTGTATTTCCTGTGTTATGCCTTACTGCAGCTGTGTAATTCCACCGGGTTTGCAGTTATGGGTGCCATCTTGGTCGTACGCTTGTCCATCCATGGGAATTGCCTACTGGACACTGGTATAGGGCTGTACACATTTCACACCTGCATTTAGCATTATCCGGTGGATGCTTTGCATTATTAGTGGTGAGTAAGGCATGTGCTACACCCACATCCCTCCCACGGGGTGGGACAACGGATTATCTGCCAAACAACACCGAACCCCATTTCTGCATACCCATGATCCCATGGCTGCAACCCTCGATGGTACCCATTACACATCCTTCATGTGTGCGGGACTGGGATGTGGACGCACGTCTATGGACTCAACAATCTGGGGATTTCTGTTCATATGTCCTTCATTTCATGGACACTTGTCATCAACCTTAAACATGCTGGTGATGCATATGTCTAGCTGTGCCGTAGTCACGGCTGTCGCTTCTTCTGGGTGGAATGGTAGCAGCTGGATTATATAGCGTACGGATCAATTTTTGGGGTCCTACAATGGACATCAATGTGCATATGTAAAGTGTAGAACTTGTTGTACTGTGTCCATCTGGCCAGTGGTTTTGACTGCAGCTGTATGTTCCCCAATCGCGGTTGTCTGTTTGACTACCCATATTATGTAGTGCTACGGAAACCAGGTGTTTCATAACTGAAAACAAATGGTGTACATCCAAAGATGCATGTTAGCGACTGCTTTCAATAATCCTCAGAAGTCCCAATAGGAAATATGCGCCACTATATTGTCAAAATAACACCACCAAAACATGTAGATCCTATTTATTCATTGACAGATGTTCTTTATATGTGGGTATGCCATAGTTTAGCCATCCTATGACCTTCATAGTTGACGTTGTTGGTGTGCCGTTAGTATGTGTTCCACAGGTCGCCCGTTTGTTCCACAGTATGGCAGCGAGTGATCCCCCTTTTGGTGCTGGCAGATTGAGTGCTGTGTACGCCGGTATTCGCACGGCGGTCTGACTTTGTATGGGGTGTATCTACTGTAGTCCCTATCTGTATTTCCTGTGTTATGCCTTACTGCAGCGGTGTAATTCCACCGGGTTTGCAGTTATGGGTGCCATCTTGGTCGTACGCTTGTCCATCCATGGGAATTGCCTACTGGACACTGGTATAGGGCTGTACACATTTCACACCTGCATTTAGCATTATCCGGTGGATGCTTTGCATTATTAGTGGTGAGTAAGGCATGTGCTACACCCACATCCCTCCCACGGGACGGGACAACGGATTATCTGCCAAACAACACCGAGCCCCATTTCTGCATACCCAGGATTCCATGGCTGCAACCCTCGACGGTACCCATTACACATCCTTCATGTGTGCGGGACTGGGATGTGGACGCACTTCTATGGACTTGACGATCTGGGGATTTCTGTTCATATGTCCTGCATTTCATGGACACTTGTCATCAACCTTAAACATGCTGGTGGTGCATATGTCTAGCTGTGCAGTACTCACGGCTGTCGCGTCTTCTGGTAGAACGATAACAGCTGGATGGAATTCTGTACGGATCAATTTTTGGGTCCTACAATGGACACCAATGTGCATATGTCAAGTGTAGAGCTTGTTGGACTATGTCCATCTGGCCAGTGGTTTTGACTGCTGCTGTATGTTCCCCAATCGCTGATGTCTGTTTGACTACCCATATTATGTAGTGCTACGAAAACCAGGATTTTCAAAACTGAAAACAAATGGTGTACATCCAAAGATGCAGGTTAGTGACTGCTTTAAATAATCCTCAGAAGTCCCAATAGGAAATATCCGCCACTGTATAGTCAAAATAACACCACCTAACCATGTAGATCCTATTAATTCATTGGAAGATGTTCTTTATATGTGGGTACGCCATAGTTTAACCATCCTATGACCTTCCTAGTTGACTTTGTTGGTGTGCCATTAGTATGTGTTCCACAGGTTGCCCATTTGTTCTGCGGTATGGCAGCGAGTGATCCCCCTTTTGGTGCTGGCAGATTGAGTGCTGTGTACACCGGGATTCGCACGGCGGTCTGACTTTGTATGGGGTGTGTCTACTGTAGTCCCTATCTGTATTTCCTGTGTTATGCCTTACTGCAGCTGTGTAATTCCACCAGGTGTGCAGTTGTGGGTGCCATCTTGGTCGTACGCTTGTCCATCCATGGGTATTGCCTACTGGACACTGGTATAGGGCTGTACACATTTCACACCTGCATTTAGCATTATCCGGGGGATGCTTTGCATTATTGGTGGGGAGTAAAGCATGTGCTATACCCACATCCCTCCCACGGGGCGTGACAACGGATTATCTGCCAAACAACACAGAGCCCCATTTCTGCATACCCAGGATCCCATGGCTGCAACCCTCGACCGTACCCATTACACATCCTTCAGGTGTGCGGGACTGGGATGTGGACGCACCTCTATGGTCTTGACAATCTGGGGATTTCTGTTCATATGTCCTGCATTTCATGGACACTTGTCATCAACCTTGAACACACTGGTGGTGCATATGTCTAGCTGTGCTGTAGTCACGGCTATCAGTTCTTCTGGGTCTATCGGTCGCAGCTGGTAGATATTGCGTACGGATCAATGTTTGGGGTCCTACAATGGACACCAATGTGCATATGTAAAGTGTAGAACTTGTTGGACTGTGTCCATGTGGCCAGTGGTTTTGACTGCTGCTGTATGTTCCCCAATTGCGGATGTCTGTTTGACTACCCATATTATGTAGTGCTACGAAAACCAGGTTTTTCAAAACTGAAACCAAATGGTGTACATCCAATGATGCAGGTTAGCAACTGCTTTAAATAATCCCCAGAAGTCCCAATAGGGAAGTATCGCCACTTTATTGTCAGAATGACACCACCATAACAGGTAGATCACGAGCACTTTCGCCCGGTCTTACCAGGCATTTTCAAGTGTAATTAGCTGAAACAAATAACTAAATAAATAATAATACATATTTTAATAATAAAGTTAATAATATGTTATTTGGACAATAGCTTCTGCTATTGACATACAATGCTGTGGGTGGTGCCGGTTACCATACATATGGCTTTCTCAAAAGCCGACTTCACATTTCTAAACACTAGTGTGGTCTCCTTTAAGGCCCCTGAGCCAGTGGTGAACATTACTCAAGCCACTGAATCACTTACATATGCCTTCTACCAGCACCTACAGGACTGCATGGATCAGGCAATCCCTTACACAACTGTGAGTCTTTGTACCAATGCCAAGCATCCAGTGTGGTGCACCCCAGCCATACACAAGCTCTACAACGAGAGGAGGTAGCTACTACAAGACAGAGCAGACTCCTTGTGAGGTATGACACCCTTGCTCATTATATGTGAAGAACTACAAGCTCTCATGACATCATCCGGGGCAGGTCCGACAGATATATCACCAAGGACTCGACAGACAATCATACGGCCTTCTTTAGCTATGTTGGACACCTGGGAGGACACTCCCAGATATGCTCTGACTGGGTTCACAATGATGTGAAGTTTACTGAACATACACACATTGCCAACATACTGGCTGACAGGTTTGGTGAAGACATCTCCAACCCACATGGAGAGATGTCTGTACCAGAAGATTGTGGCCCCCGAATGTTCTGTAATGCACAGGTGGGACATGCTCTCTCCAAGGTAGTGAACACAGCATCCATGGGACCAGATGGTGTCCCGGCTGTGTACTCCACGATCTCATTGAGGAATTAGACCCACAGTTAGGACAGCTGTTTAATCTTAGCCTCACCTCAGGTAACGTACCCAAGTTGTGGCTCGCGGCGACTGTAGTCCCACTTCACAGGGGCAGTGCCTCCACTGACCCTGGTTATTACCGTCCCATTAGCTTGAGAAGCCTTATCTGCAAAGACATGGGGAAGGATCATACTGGAGCTCATAGATGACAACATAGGGGACTTGCATACTTTGCATCCAACCCAGTTTGGCTTGGTCAAAGGCAGATCATGCGTTTAAAACTTGGTTGACATTTTAGGAACAGTCACCGAGGCCATTGATGAGGGTCAGGCAGTCCATACAGCCTACCTCGACCTGGCAAAGGCCTTCAACACAATACCCCCCTCGGGTATCATTGATAAACCCATCGGCTTGGATGTGAACCCATACATCGCAGGATGGGTTGCAAACTGGCTAGGAGACACAACCCACACGGTCATAGTTGCTGGCACCATGTCAGACTCACTGCCAGTCACAGGCGGTGTCCCACGGGGCTCTGTCCTGGGTCCACTCTTTTTCTGCATCTACATTTCCAAAGTACAAGCAAACACAGGGGGGTTATGGCTGACATTGTTTGCAGATGACTGCGAACTGGGTGCCATAGTGGGATGGACATCTGACACAGATATCCTTCAGAGGGGCCTCACAGATATGGATATCTGCTGCCAGGGACATGGCCTACAGCGAAATGCCGGGTAATGCATAGTTATACCCTTCGGGAAGAACAAGGTCACCCCTAGCTGCCATATCGGTGGCAATCCACTGAGCACAGAGGGAATTACCAGGGATCTGGGGACCCAGGTTGTCAGTCACCATTCGTTCGACACACACGTTGTTAACGTGGTTCGGTAGAACTTCTACATTGCCCACCTGATCGTGCAGGGATTCACATCTAGATCAGGGGAGGTCATCGTCTCCTTGTACTCATCACTCATTAGACCTAAGATTGAGTACATTGCCCCGTTCGGAAGGTATCTGACCCGACGCCTGCAGCAGTTGGGAAGGCCCCATAGGTTCATCGTCAGACGGATGCAGGGTGTCAGGAACTTGTGTTATGCTGCCCGACTGTAAGGACTCCTGCTCCATTCAGTCACATACCACTTGTTCAGTGGTGACCTGTGCCTGACATACGAGGCCATGTCGACCCATATTTGATGACTATGCTTCACCTAATGGATCTACATCCCTCAGAACCACAGGGGCAGGTGACGTGAACCTTGACACGGTCATTAATAGAATGTGTTGGAGGGACAGATACATCACCCAGACACTCACTATGCTGTGGAACAACATCCCAGTACATGTGAGGCAGAGAACCTTGCTGGCCTTGTTCGAGGGGGATCTTGTCCAATGGATGGGAGATTGCAGATATACCCCAGGGATTACATCATTGTCACTGCTTGACAGAGGTACAGCAATATAATAGGCATTTTATCTCCGGACTGGAGGGTTGGCAAAGGAAACATAACTATGGGCTAGGGTTATAGCTGCCCTTGGGTAGATAGCCTACTATGTACCTATGGACCTATGAACCTATGTTCATAGTTTGTCCCATTCACACTTGTCTATCACCTATCCTCATTCATATGTGTATATTTCTGTGGCACATGATTGAACTATGTATTACCTGCAGGTATGCTGTCTACAGTGCACATACGTCACGGCTGATTACAGTGTATCTGTGTACCTACCTCTGTGATACTGAGGACTACCACACATCCTTCACAGCATTACATGCATATGTCCATACTATTATTCTTTGGCCTGAGGGGGGTTGTTAGGGCAATGGTTACACGTGTCCCTGTTTGTGCACGCGTCATGGTGGTCTTTGACCAGCCTCCGTTGCTATTGTGGGATGGACGGTAGTGTTGGTGTGTGTTTGGGATGTGTTTCCACTGCCGGTACATCTGTGGGGGGTGGGGTTGGCACATGTTCCTCTTTGCAGGGAGCCCCATCCTGGGCATTTGTGTCATGCGTCAACAATTGGCACATGCCATATGTCCTGTGCTATTCCCACAGTTGTGTATGCCTTCCTGCATTACTACTGCGTGTTACTGGCTGTTTGTATCTGGTACACATGGCTATTATGGTGGATAGCTTGGCCTATTCCCATGCTATGACATACCCATTCATCCAGGCATATACATGTTATTCCATCCTTTGCGTTGGCCGTGGGTGTTTGGCCATCCGGCAACGCTATTCTCAACGTGTGATGTCCCACCTTCACCTTCTGTGCCTGTGGCACCCTGTTGGGGCGTCCTGCTTGGTGGGCAGATGTTCCGCCATATGTGTTGTGTTTGACATGTCTGCATAGCTAATCATCAGTACGGTGGCTGAACGTACTGCCTTGTCCAGATGTGTACAGTTATGGGCACCGTGGCGTGTGCACACCTATGGGGTTTCGACAGGTCCATACCACATGCGGGATGTACACATTCTGCCGACACATTCACATGCAGCCATTGGGATATCTGTACCTGAGGTGGGATGTTAACATGTGGGGTACATATTTGCCCACCTGGCCTGCCTAGGACAATACTTCTTACTACATTTCAGGTATACCCATTGTGTGTAGGTGTGCAGCTGCGCAAGGCTGCTAGCTGGGTTGGGTGCACGGTCGTACATGGGTGCGGGTTACATGCTATGACGGGGCTGTTGTGTATTACATTTGCATGCATGGGTTCTGCTTCTGGATATTACGCTTAGGCATATGCCGTCCTATGTGTATGCGACGGGCACATTGCTGGGTGTAGTACATGTTGCTATGCACATGTTTGTCTGTGTTTAGGGTATCTGGTTTCCTTCTTGTTGTTATATCGACACGGCTACCCGGCTGTGTACTCTCACTACTGCTGGTGACCATGCCCATGTGGCTACTTCTATGTAGGTGCGGCGCGCTGACATGCTGCGGTACACCTTCACTGGGTATGCCCACTGACAGTGCATTGCGTGACGGACACGGTATTACGCGTATCCTTTGTTCCTTGGACAGGTACATTTTGGACTTCGTGGGTTAATGTTTGGTTCTCCGTTTTGTGTGAATGGGTACTATGTTGCATACTCTGCGTACGTTTCATTATCCACGGACCCTGGCTGGTGCGGTTACTATTGCAGGCAGCCTGTGGAAGTCAGCACTTTAGGTTGCTCATCGCCTGCCAGCTTGGCCACGCCTACGGCCGCATCCTACTTGGGCTCGCTCACGTGCCCTCCACACATGTCTGTGGTTGCGGCGCGCACTCATTACTATGCATATGGCGCTGCTACGCCGATTATTCACTGCACTGCTGGTGCAAGCCTTACAACGGCCTTGCACCGAGCTTCATGAATCCCGGGGATAGTCTTTTTTAAATGTCATCTAATATCTTTATCACAAATTTGAACAAAAGTTTTCAAATTATCTTTTCATACTGGGTTAAATTGTTGTTTTTCTTAATAACATCCTTTTCACAGGTTGCCAATAGGACCTGGCTGAAAAAAATATTGCAAATTTAATTTCTGAGCATACAGATTTTGATTCGTTAGTGTGCCAACCAAGTTAGCTCTTTCAACTAGAACAGAAGTTAACCATTCTGATAAAAGGAATAAGAGTGTGGAATTAAACACAGCAGTATGTAATTGATAAATGTGCATCTTCATTGACATCTTCCCCTGCGACTGCCTTGTCCTCGGTTGGATCTTGGGCACTGTCCCCAATTCATTGTGAACCCTTGTTAAACCAGAGTATCATGGTCCTGCACCATATGCTGTACCCATCCTTGCTGAGTCCACTTTAGCTCTGCCTTGTTGAGTCACTGTCCCTTCTGATCTCTGAATTAATGTTGGGTCTAAAAAACTTCATTTACATCTGAGGCTGTGTCCATAACACCAACCTCTGAATCAACTTTGCCAGTCATATTATTGCTTTGTTTATAACCATGTTTGAAGATGGAGGACTAAACAGAATAGGCAGTGTCATTTTGATAACCTTTATAGTGTCTTAAAAGTTTTCTGTTCTTTCTGTCAATAATTGATTTAACATGCCTATCCAATCTACCAAACATAAGTTAGTACTCCTCTTTAAGTGATTCAAACTGAATATTGTCATGAATGTCCTTGGCTTTGATTCCCATCTTAAGAAATCTACACAACACAATATAGATCACATCCTGAGTTGACAAATCAAGAAAATTACACAACACAATATATATCACATCCTGAGATGACAAACCATCTAGGAATTTAAACAGTCTTAGACCCTTCAGGATCCAAACTGTATGAATGCATACCTCAAAAAATGTCATAACACAAGGATTTGTATTTCAATAGGGATTTCTCAATCTCCTTCAAAATGTCCTTTTGATTATTGTTGTCAGCAGGAGTTTTCAACAAACCAATACTTCTTTCCATGGTTTCAGTTAACAGAGCATTGGTAAAAGGGATCACTGGCTGTTCTAATACTTTGGAAGTTACTTCCTTTGCTTCTTCTGGGATGACTAGTGCATGGTCTGCTGGATCTACTGATTCACCTTCAAATAATTGTTGTGATGATTGTAGTCTCACCTGGGCCACTGCTGTTAACTCTGAGACAGACTGCTGCAGTCCATCAGGGACTGAATGACTATTAATAAACACATTGTTGGATTCATCAAGTACTGAATACAAGGTTAAACCTGCTAAGCCTTCCAAAGTAATTTGTCTGTTAGGAGACTCTGTTCTCGATGGTGTAATACTACATTGCTGCCAAACCAAATTCACAAACTAAAATTATGGAAAATCCACACTAGCATGCCAAACCACGACTGAAACCAAAAACACATTATAACTACAACTTGAATGACTTTATTGATGGTAAGTGCTTTCATGCATCAGTACTAATGGACTTCCTCAGATCTAAAGCAAACATGACATCACATTATTTTAGGCCTCAAGAATCATGTGACTCAATTTCCAGAATTTAAATAAGTAAAACCAGCTGTTACCTGAAACTTATGGATTTTATTCATAAATACGATCTAAAACATAATAACCAGAAATGTACACCACAAAACCAAAAAGGAAACACACGAAGCAGGGAGTAACAGCAAGACTGTTCAGAAGTAAAGAATCTGAACAAATGACTGGAATAAAAGCATACACCACTTTAATATATTGAGCACTTTCATTTCATGGCTGAAACATCATCAGAATAAGATTTAAAAATGCTGAAACTGATAAATACCTGACATTGTCACTCACATGATACCAAATCATGACACACAATAATTAGCATAAAAGATATAGACTTAAAAAACAAATGCAATAAAAATAGGAAATTCTAGAGATTCTAATTTAAGCAAACAATAGAAATGTTATTGTTAAGACCAAGATTAATTCCAGGATTATTTTTAATTGCCAGTACATTTAATAAAATTCCAGGAGGAGATCACCCTACTCCTCCACTAGGTTGCTGCCTAAAATCTCCACCCAAAATAATAGAAAATGATGTTTGAAAATTCAGTTCTGTGTTTTGCCAGGGCATTGTTTGGATCCTTCTCACCAATACTATACAGTTGCTGTTGTATCCTCTCTTAAAAAATGCATTTAGTTTTCCTAATTGCCACACAAAGAGCATCATTTATATTGCTATTTGCCAGCAGTGTAAGTGTTTTTATATTGTTTGCTTAAATTAAAATCAATGTCCAATGTCTGCTCAACCAAGATCTCCACCACTGGCCCCGATCTATCTAGTCCTGCAATGACAATCCTCTGCTGTAACTGTCTGAATATCACTATATTGTGCAGAACTGCAGAGACAGTGAATATCTTGCTGCAGCTCTCAGGTCCAAATTGCAGTGTGCCACTGGAGGATCGAGGCAGTGGAAGCATGTCTTCATCAGTAGCATACATTCCATCATGTTGTGAGTCTGCAGCAATGCAATGTTGTATTGCTTCTTAGCAATGTTCTGTGAGCTGTATATTGGTATCATGAGCCATGGCTCCAGTGTAACATCAATATGATGGCCCTGTGGGAAGGCACCTCTCACAGATCACTGGTATAGGTCATACATGTGCGGGAATTGTGGCAAGTGTCTGGATAGCTTGCAGGCATATTATACTCTGTTCATTGCTCATCACTTGGACGTCTGTGGAGTAAAATTCTGGCTGATGTACTGTCATCTAAATGGATTGGATGTTGACTTGATAGCAACTTGAATGCAATCAGTGGTCCCTAGAACCTAAGGAAAAAGTATACTTGAATGAATGGGGTTTAATTAAGGATGTGGAAAGGATTGCAGGATATGGTCAGGTATTGAGGGAGCTGAGTATACTGTTTATTGATGGGGTAGTACCTACTGCTACTTCTATCCTTTATATTCTTTGGTTACCAAATATGCTGCACCACATGTTGAGCATAGCATCAAGGAACTGGTGTAGTATTCATCAGGGATATACCTCTGATACACCCACTGTGTTTTTAGTGGTCATCAGAAGACTCATCAAAGTTACACATATCTTAGTGTCCAAGGAGATCAATCTTCCATGTATCATATGAATTCTGAGTGGGGATGGTATTGTCTACCAGCTGCTGTATGATGGGTGTATTCATGCAATATCATTTGACTGTGTCCCTGTCATGGAAGTTATGGTATATAAGGTTCAGTTGGATTTTACTTCAAAGGTGACGACAAGCTCTGTCATGGACACTGACTTTGAGACAGACCTGTAAAATGAACTGCGTGGATATTATGGCTACTATTCATAGAATTGGACTGTAGTATCTGTCACAGTTTGTCAAGGAATCAGGGTGTATAAATTCATGGGTCACTATGGCTGATTACGCAATTTTTATGTTTCTGAATCATTCCAACAACTTGTTTACCCTCATATGCTTTCACAGTTGGCCTACTATAATGTTGCTCATACCCATTTAATTATATGGCCATTATCATAGGATGCTGATCACACAATTTTACCTGCTTGTACAAGGCTGCAAGCAGCATATGAGATATATCTGATGCATAAATTCTAAGATAGCTAGACTAGGAGACGCCTGTCAAGTTAGTAAGAAGGAAAACATGCCATGCAGTGTAGCCTAATTCTATTCTTTGAGTAAGAGAATGAGGTGTCTGTGATGGTCACAATTATAGTACCTCTTGTAATTGCTTCTGGGGGATCTGTGTCATGAAATGCTGATTGTTCTCCAGTGGACACTCCTGAGGATACATAAGGAGCATCTGCTGTTATATCAGCTAGTTTTAGTGGAGCTGTGGACATTGCAGCTGCATGCAGACCCATGTAGTGGGCAAGTAGTAAGTGCAAAACATTATTATCTGAAGTACAAGGATAAACTACGGGTAATTCACTTTTGTGGATACTTGTGCTTTGAAGATAATTAGTGATATTTAGTGGCACTGTGCTTGTTTTACCACTAGAAATATTTTGATGGACTGTGACTATTTCTTTACCTTTCATAGAAGCCTGATATGGCATATACCTAGCATACCTTATCTATATTGAGTCACACACAGACATAATCAGGCAAGCTGCATATGTTGACAATAGTTTGCACAAAGACAGCTAAGGTGCAAAATTGTCTACTGCTTTTTGGCACTAAAGACATCCATCCATCTGTCCATCCTTTCCATCCATCCATCCATTCACTCACCTACCTTCCCATTTTCTAAACCAGTTATCCTGGGGAAGACCACGGTGATAGCAAGCTATCCACAGCAGGCCAGAGTTCTGTATCCAAAGCAGAAATGTTCACTTCAACCTGTGGAATTTCCAGCATTTCCAGGCAGGCTGAGAGATACATTGCCTGCAGTGGGTTCTAGGCCCACCATTCATCATCTTCCTTTCATGGTGCTGTGCTTGTTCCACCTGTCTTCTCAACAGGGAGCAGCAGGAGGTGTACTCTGAGATCATCCTGAATCACTGAGCTTCTCTTTCCATCACTGAACATCATCCCCATGGACCTGCAAAGGATCCCCTATTCTACTCCTTGTATTCAGAGTTCTCATCCTCTAAGTTACTACATGAACCTCATGGACGTGGTTGAGGATGGAGACAGAAACTGACCTATAAACCAAGACCTTCAGCCAATACTCAGCTCTCAATTCACAAACACAGTCCTATACAATGCCCTAAAACCAGTTCTCAAAAACGGGTCTATATTATAACATCAAAGTTCTCTAACACCGAATGTTATAGTATCAAACCTGTAATGTCGAACGCTGAAAATAGCGAAGGTGCAGGACATCGAATTATTTCCCAGGGAAAGAATTCAGTTGACCGTTGCTGTGACTTCGCTGTTTTCAGCATTCGATATGTTGGAGCGTTACGGGTCGGGTTCAGGTAAGTGTGCGATTGTGTGTAGGTTAGGGTTAGGAGGTGGGTTAGGTGAGTTAGGGTTAGGGCGCGGGTGAGGTGAGTGTGCGATAGTGACGGACCTTAGGGTTAAGGTTGGGTTAAGGTAAGTGGATAGCTAGTACTGTATGTAAAGTTTAGTTTAGGTGTAAGATTTTAAGTGTATGTGTGTGGATGGCTGTTTTTTGTGTGTGTTTGTGCTGTGTGTATGTTTCTCGGAATAGCAAATTTTTTCCCTGGGAAAAAATTGGCTATTCTGATTGTTCGATGTTTTCACACTTCGGTGTTTAGGGTTCGATATAATAACATTCGATGTTAGAGGACTTTGATGTTATGATATAGACCCCCCAAAAACAGTCTGATCTAACAATAAACCCCGACCATTGGAAACAGAGCATACCCTGCAAACAGCCAGCAGCTATGCCATATTACATTAGATTTATGCAATTGCAAAGAGGACAAATAGGTAATAATTTGTTCTTCCACGTTAGTATTAGTGTGAATCCTACTATAATGAGAATGAGTGAAAAGCTGACATGCATATACAAAGTCCAATATTTCTTTTTCTCAAAGTATTACCTTTTCTCTGAGGTCTGGCAATGTTTGGAGGGATGAGAATGCACAGGGACTTTCACTTTCAATTCTCTCCACCATTTCAGAATAATCTTCTTACCTAATATCACACAGCCCCTTCTTGGTTATTGTCTTCTTACCCTTACATGTCCTCCAAACCACACAGAAGAATGATTGGTTGACTGAGCCTTCACCTGGACTTCCATAACCATCACTAGAGCCACCCCAAGAAGTTCTGCTCCAGACCTGCTCCAGTTAATGAGCCTCTTATGGGCCAGGGCCAAAGTTATCAGCCACTTCTTCCCTGCCCTGAACTTCAGAATTTTCTAATCTACTTCCAGGAGATTAAGATTGGCCATGAGTATTACTTTTTCTCTTCTGCCTCACTTCTTTACTTTTTTCTCCAGCTTCTCATCCTTCTTCTTTGATATTTTCAGTGATAGAACACTATATCAATCTACCTGCATTCCCTGCCTTTTACTTAACTGCTGCTGCACCTAGCCTAGGTTCTAACTATGCCTGTTCCATAATTCCATTCTTGTACTGGTTTTCCTTCACTATTCTGACCTTAAATCTGATGACCTCCTTTATGTAAATTGCCATTACATTTCTAGTTCTCCTGTCACTGTTCATCATGAACAACCTATACCTATATATCTCTCTCTTCCACCTATGCTTGTCACTAGCCCATGTTTTTTAATGCTGGCAATATCCAATTTCACCTCATGCATCACTGTTGCAATTTCCACATTTTCCCTTGTAATGTAAATAAATACTATCCACTGATGCTTCAAGCCACCTGTGTTTGCTTCACTGCTATATTTTATGTCCTGTTTTCCTTTTCCTACTACCTCTTGAGCAGCACTGCTTTTATGCATCTGTGACACTTCCCTTCTCTTACATCTTAGTTTAAAGATACGACCACAGAGCTGTACCTATCTATTCCAACCCTAAGCACTGTTGTTACTTCTTTGTCAATATGAAAACTGTACTTGACACAGCTGGTGTTTCTGCTTAGGATTTCCTCATCCTCCTAGCAGTAGCAAACCCTTCCTTCAGCCAATACTCAGCTCTCAATTCACAAACACAGTCCTATACAATGCCCTAAAACCAGTCCTCAAAAACGGGTCTATATTATAACATCGAAGTTCTCTAACACCGAATGTTATAGTATCAAACCTGTAATGTCGAACGCTGAAAATAGCGAAGGTGCAGGACATCAAATTCTTTCCCAGGGAAAGAATTCAGTGGACCGTTGCTGTGGCTTTGCTGTTTTCAGCATTCGATATGTTGGAGCGTTACGGGTCGGGTTCAGGTAAGTGTGTGATTGTGTGTAGGTTAGGGTTAGGAGGTGGGTTAGGTGAGTTAGGGTTAGGGCGCGGGTGAGGTGAGTGTGCGATAGTGATGGACCTTAGGGTTAAGGTTGGGTTAAGGTAAGTGGATAGCTAGTACTGTATGTAAAGTTTAGTTTAGGTGTAAGATTTTAAGTGTATGTGTGTGGATGGCTGTTTTTTGTGTGTGTTTGTGCTGTGTGTATGTTTCTCGGAATAGCAAATTTTTTCCCTGGGAAAAAATTGTCTATTCTGACTGTTCGATGTTTTCACACTTCGGTGTTTAGGGTTCGATATAATAACATTCAATGTTAGAGAACTTTGATGTTATGATATAGACCCCCCAAAAGCAGTCTGATCTAACAATAAACCCCGACCATTGGAAACAGAGCATACCCTGCAAACAGCCAGCAGCTATGCCATATTACATTAGATTTATGCAATTGCAAAGAGGACAAATAGGTAATAATTTGCTCTTCCTTGTTAGTTTTAGTGTGAATCCTACTATAATGAGAATGAGTGAAAAGCTGACATGCATATACCAAGTCCAATATTTCTTTTTCTCAAAGTATTACCTTTTCTCTGAGGTCTGGCAATGTTTGGGGGGATGAGAATGCACAGGGACTTGCTCTTTGTAAAAAAACAACTTTAATAGGAGAACATCAGTGTTCAGCATTGTCTGTTCTCCTGTATTTTTATAGCTTTTTCTTTTTCCTTTCTTTTATTTGTGATTCCAGAGCTTGCACTTAAAACTCTTGGAATTGTATAAGGAGCCTAAAAAATAAGTCTATGCAGTCTGCTTTTAAACTGCATTTACCATTCCACCTCCCTTATATCATTAAGTTTACACTAACCCTTTCTCCACCTGTCCCATATCTTCATGAATGAGGTTGTGAATTCCCACTCTACTATCCATTCTGATAATTCCATCTCTATGTCCAAAGCCATGTTTGAGGAAGCACTTGGAGAAATGAAAGGAAAGAATAGTTACTACCTGCCATCTGCTGTCTGTACCTCTCCTTCCCAGCTGTCCTTCTTGTTGACATGGACTCCTTTGCATTTCCATGGCATAATCTTTTTTCACAACATCATGCTCCATCTCTTCTCATGTTTAATGAGAAGAGCACCAGTTCCTCTAATCTCTGATCATATCCTTTCCCCTCTACTCCATGCACCTTTCTGGTAACTTCCCTCTGAATTCCTTCCAGCAGCCTGATGTCTTTTTCTTTTTATGGCCTCTAGATTTTCCCTAATTAAGGTATACCCTCATCAGGGCCATGTAGAGAAGAAGTATTACCTCCTTGCTTCTAAACTATTTGAGTACTCGCTGCAGCTTTGGGTTTACTGTTGACAACACCCTTTCCTTATGCTCCTAAGAGTTCAGTCTATGTAAGACTAACATCCCCAGATCATTTTCCTGATCACATGCATTGAGCAGTGAGCCCCAGCTGCCATGTTTCTGCCCATTTTGTCTGTCAGTCTTTCCACATCCTGCATTAAGCTCTTCAACCATCTTCCACTGCTTTCCCTTTGTGTCACCAGTGAAGACACTGAAGCTGTTCTCTTTTCCTTTAGATACATGAAAAACAGACATACTATAGTGTATTAAACCTATAATATAAACCTGCACTGTAGTACTTTTGTAGTCACTTTATGTATTCCTGAAATTTTCAGTCTCATCACAACACTCAGTGTCCTACCTGTCATCTGTGCAGTAAGCCATTTAATCTATTTTACCTGTAACAATTGCAGGCTTTCTGTCAGCTGCCTTTCTGAAACCAAGTGAAATGCCTTGAATGAAGGCCTTATGAAGGTTCATAAGTGTATAGATAAGGACCAGGCTAGCTGCCCTCATGGGTCATTTAAGCCTAGGCAATTTTCCTCAAAGGTGAAAATCCAACTCTGTACCTTGTGCTTGTGTAGTAAACACCTTAACCATTATGCCATCTCCTCCCACCCAAAATATTTTGGGCCTGCAGGCCGCAAACTCACATAACTGTACTTAGGAGTCTGATGGTCCAGCACTAAACCACCCCACCCCACTCCAGGTAGACCATATCTACCAATCTTCTGTTATCAAGCTCACCTGTAACACAGTCATAAAACTGGATCACAGTTGATTGACACCCCTTTTGACCATGGACCCATGTTGGCTTCTGTGCTGAAGAAAATTACTTTCTATAAAGTCTTCTTGTCAGGATTGTTTCCATGACTTTCTCTACTAAAAGGACTGTAGTTCCCTGAATTTTGTCTTTTCCCACTCTTTTGCAATGTTACCTCACTTAGTGATTTTTATTCCTTAGTCTCTACTGTACTGGCCAGTGAGTTGAACATCTCCATCAAGGGATATGCCAGTACTGTGAAACTTCTGGGCCTTAGCTTATCTTGGTTTTTGTGTGTTTTATCCTATCTAAGGTCAGCTACCTCTCTTTGCACATCCTTCCTCTTTATTCTTGTGTCAGTCCACTGCTCTTTACATTCTACTTGCCCTCCACCATAGCATGGCACCTTCAGCTTGAAACAAAATATTCACTTAGTAGTTTTGCTTTTTGCCCACTCTTCCGTGATCTCCCTCACATCTTCTTTTTAGCTTGGGCAGGTCTGTTCCTCTATTCTGCCTTTCTACAATGTACCTTCTGCTTTTATGCAATATTTCTTTTCACTTGCTCCTTTGTTACTCTTCCACAAGACTCCCAGTGTCACCTCCTCATCCACTTCTCCTCTCTGTACTTTCTATATGTTATAAACCCTATCTTTTTCCAAAATTCTCATATTCCTGTGTAGCCATACTAATCTTTTTCTATTTTTGCCTTTTTGTCTCTTCCTCAGACTCTTGTCCACAGACCTAAGCACTCCACCCATGTCCTGTCCCTATAGCTGGTTTAATCCCTCAATTCATTCTCTGTTTCCCAATTCACTTTCAATTCTCTCCACCATTTCAGAATAATCTTCTTACCTAATATCACACAGCCCCATCTTGGTTATTGTATTCTTACCCTTACATGTCCTCCAAACCACACAGAAGAATGATTGGTTGACTGAGCCTTCACCTGGACTTCCATAACCACCACTAGAGCCACCCCAAGAAGTTCAGTTCCAGGCCTGCTCCAGTTAAATTAGCCTCTTATGGGCCAGGACCAAAGTTATCAGCCACGTCTTCCCTACCCTGAACTTCAGAGTCTTCTAATCTACTTCCAGGAGATTAAGATTGGCCACGAGTATTACTTTTTCTCTTCTGCCTCACTTCTTTACTTTTTTCTCCAGCTTCTCATCCTTCTTCTTTGATATTTTCAATGATAGAACACTATATCAATCTACCTGCATCCCCTACCTTTTACTTAACTGTTGCTGCACCTAGCCTAGGTTCTAACCATGCTTGTTCCATAGTTCCATTCTTGTACTGGTTTTCCTTCACTATTCTGACCTTAAATCTGATGACCTCCTTTATGTAAATTGCCACTACATTTCTAGTTCTCCTGTCGTTATTCATTATGAACAACCTATACCTATATATCTCTCTCTTCCACCTATGCTTGTCACTAGCCCATGTTTTTTAATGCTGGCAATATCCAATTTCACCTCATGCATCCCTGTTGCAATTTCCACATTTTCCCTTGTAATGTAAATAAATACTATCCAATGATGCTTCAAGCCACCTGTGTTTACTTCACTGCTATATTCTATGTCCTGTTTTCCTTTTCCTACTACCTCCATATCAGCACTGCTTTTATGCATCTGTGACACTTCCCTTCTCTTCCATTTTAGTTTAAAGATACGACCATAGAGCTGTACCTATCTATTCCAAACCTAAGCACTGTTGTTACTTCTTTGTCAATATGAACACTGTACTTGACACAGCTGGTGTCTCTGCTTAGGATTTCCTCATCCTCCTAGCAGTAGCAAACCCTTCCTTCATTATTGTCCACTGCCAAACCCATTATTATACTTCCTAATACTCTCTTTCTATAATGTGCTATGTACCAGCACAGGTAAAATATCTGAGAATATTGAATTCAAAGCCTTCTCCTAATTTTTCTCTGCTGCCTCCCCAGACCTGCTAGCTACTACCTTAGCTCTCTCCTCTAGCAAGTTATTGGTGGCCACATGCACCACAACATGCACACACCCTATCCCCTAGGTGATCACATTAGTCACCTTTTTCCATGCCTTAGTATGTGTAAAACCTGAAATATTTTCACTGCAACCTAGTCTTTCCATATACCCCTCATCATGAGCTTTAATCTCCTTTGTGAATCAAGCTGCTATCTACAGATAATGTGTGCCATGGAGCAGAGTTACTACACCACAGCATGATTATCTACAGATGATGTGTGCCATGGAGCAGAGTTACTACACCACAGCATGATTACCTACAGATGATGTGTGCCATGGAGCAGAGTTACTACACCACAGCATGATTATCTACAGATGATGTGTGCCATGGAGCAGAGTTACTACACCACAGCATGATTATCTACAGATAATGTGTGCCATGGAGCAGAGTTACTACACCACAGCATGATTATCTACAGATGATGTGTGCCATGGAGCAGAGTTACTACACCACAGCATGATTATCTACAGATGATGTGTGCCATGGAGCAGAGTTACTACACCACAGCATGATTATCTACAGATGATGTGTGCCATGGAGCAGAGTTACTACACCACAGCATGATTATCTACAGATGATGTGTGCCATGGAGCAGAGTTACTACACCACAGCATGATTATCTACAGATGATGTGTGCCATGGAGCAGGGCTTCCACACCACAGCATGATTATCTACAGATGATGTGTGCCATGGAGCAGAGTTACTACACCACAGCATGATTATCTACAGATGATGTGTGCCATGGAGCAGAGTTACTACACCACAGCATGATTATCTACAGATAATGTGTGCCATGGAGCAGGGCTTCCACACCACAGCATGATTATCTACAGATGATGTGTGCCATGGAGCAGAGTTACTACACCACAGCATGATTATCTACAGATGATGTGTGCCATGGAGCAGAGTTACTACACCACAGCATGATTATCTACAGATGATGTGTGCCATGGAGCAGAGTTACTACACCAGAGCATGATTATCTACAGATGATGTGTGCCATGGAGCAGAGTTACTACACCACAGCATGATTATCTACAGATGATGTGTGCCATGGAGCAGAGTTACTACACCACAGCATGATTATCTACAGATGATTTGTGCCATGGAGCAGAGTTACTACACCACAGCATGATTATCTACAGATAATGTGTGCCATGGAGCAGGGCTTCCACACCACAGCATGATTATCTACAGATGATGTGTGCCATGGAGCAGGGTGTCTGTAAATACAGCATGATGTACAAAAGCCCTTTATGGTTCATAAAATAGTTACACAATGGAGTAAGACTGTGTGCTTTCTTCTGCTCCACAATGTAATGAAAATATCCCAAGTATCAAATTCCCTGGCTAATGAACCACCCCACTGATTGTCCACAATTCATAAGTGGCACACCACCATAGCATATGCTGCTTCCAAAAAAGCAAACCGTGGGAGTTCAACTGGACCCAACCCAATTTAGTTTTATCAATGATAGGTCATGCCTACTCAGTCTGGTGGACTTCTTTCAGAAGGTCACCAAAGCAGTTGATGAGGGCAAAATAGTTCAAACTGCCTACCTTGACTTGGTCAAGGCATTTGACACAATACTCCACTTGGGCATCGTTGATGAACTCAAGCGGTACAGACCCTTATGTCATCCAGTGGATAGCCAGAATTGAAAGTCCACCTCTACAAAGAGGACAATCGCAAATGGAGTCCCTCTGGGATCGGTCCAGGGACCACTCCTTTTTGCCATTTACATCTCTGATGTCAAGACCAATGGCAATAACCTCTGGCTGACTAAATTTGCAGTAGATTGAAAATTAGGAGCAGTCACAGAATCCATCACTGACACTAATGCTCTCTAGGAAGGGCTGACACAAACAAATGGCTTGTGTCAGAGCCACGGACTAAAACTAAATGACAAGAAATGCATACTAGCATCCTTTGGGAAGTCATCCACTCCTGGCAACTATCATATTGACAACACACCTCCAAGAGCTGACCCAGTAGTCAGGGACTTGGGGATACACATAGACAGTAATCTAGCCTTTATACATCATGTGTCTATGGTAATGAGGAAATCATTCTATGTTGTGCAACTGATAACCAAAGGTATGGCATCTAGGTCCAAGGAGGTCATTGTTCCAGTGTATTTGGCATTCATCAGACCTAGCTGCTATCTGATCTGTACACTGCCCCCTTTGGTAGGTACCTAACCAGGCATATCCAACAATTGGAATGTCCACATAGATTTCTGTAAAAGAATACAGGGCATAAGTAACATGTCTTATGCAGACCACTTATTGCACTATCACTGTATTCTGTCTCCTACAGGCTGTTGAGGGAAGATCTATGCCTGGCATACAAGGCATTGTCAGACCCCACCTTGATGGACCTCCTGTATATCCACAAATAAAACAGCACCAGAATTATTACCCTTACTAAAGACTTAAACCTTGCCTGTGATATAAATAGGACCTGCTGTAGAAACAGGTATGTATCCCAGAGGCTATCACTTCCCAGGAACAGGCTCTCCATCTGTGTGAAGTACAGTTCCTCCCTAACCCAATTCAACTATAACTTGGACAAATGGATAGGGAACAGGATTTATCACCTATGGCTCTAATAGACACAGACAGCCTGTAAATGATTCATCTCCCAGAACCCTGCTAGTAAATATTTCAGCTCCCAAACCCCTGATTACAATTTAGCAAGGGTACCAGAACTTGCTAGAGATTTGGGATGCATGGCTAGGCTTAAAAAGGCTCTTGTGGTCATTAGCCTAGTAAACACATATGAACCTATAAACTGCGCATATATGGAGCACCACTGCATGGTAAGAAAATCTTTAATAGCAATGTAGTGCCTACGCTGCAGACATTTGCCACCAAACACACAACTTTGCCCTTCCCCCAGACTGTGATACTTGTGCTCTCCCACCACTGTGAACTTAGACAGCACCAGATCTTATTACCACAGTATCAAAATAACCCCCACTTGCAATTTCAAAGATGGCTGCCATTCTGTAAACACTGCTGACCTGCAGCTCCTCAATAAACCTGAGAAAAATCTGTAACCTGAGTCGATACCAAGAGGTTTGAACATCAAATTAAAGTTAAAAAAGTTGCATCTACACTTAATTAATCTATGCTTGGGGAAAGGAAAATGTCACAAGAAGGAAAAAGCATGGAAACAACTACTACCAAAACAAAGCTGTCAGAATTACAGTCACCAGTAAAGGATGGGAGTGCGAAAAAACAAAGAATTACTAGACAGCAGGAACAACAGAAACCAGAGACTAGATCTAAAACTGATCAGCCACTGAACATGGACGATATCAAACATGCTTTGTTGCCTATACAAGAAGCTTTAAAGGACCTGACTACTCAGATACAAACTTTTGGAGTTGCATTTAATCAGTTGCTGCAGAGAATGGACCAAACAGAGGCTAGAATTTCAGAAACCGAGGACAAAATAGACTTGCTGGAGAAGAAAACAAAGGTACATGATGTGGAGTTACAAGCCATGTAAAGCAAACTTACTGATTTAGAAGCGAGGTCTAGGAGAAATAATATTATTATTAGAGGGATCACTGAAAACATTCAGTATGCAGAGCTAATACCAACTATAACACAAATACTTGAAGTTTTGTTAGATGATGCTGATGGAGTGAAACAAATTGTTATCGAAAGGGCACACAGAGCACTGAGAGAGGTACAAGCTTCTAATGTGCCTAGACCTGTATATGCTAAGATATTGAACTTTCAAGATGTTAGCAAAATACTTTTTACTGCAAAAAAGAATGGTGGCGTTGTTATGTGGAAAAATAATAAAATATCTCTGGCTCAGGATTTACCACTGCAAGTAAGGCAAGCTAGGCAGTCTTTATCTGCATACTGTAAATTTTTGATTGACAAGCAAATTAAATTCCAGATGAAATATCCTAATGTGCTTACATTTATGGTGGATGGGATTAAATACTCTGTTGCTACTAAAAACGAGGCAAAGGGAGTATTTCTGAAGGTTTTTAAAGTTTTACCTGCATCAGAGGGCTGAAAGAAACTTCCGTTGAGACTGGCATGCTCCTGAGGTCAGATCCAGTATGTACTATACTTCGAGACTTAGGTAATCCTTTGTTCCCTGCTTAAGTCATTTAGGCCTCTGTAAAAGCAATAAAACTGTTTGTTTGCGATAATCCGAGGGTCTGCTGGCCGTTTCCGAACTTTTATGACCTCTACGAACTCTTTTCGTCGAGTGGTAAACAGGAAATCTCTTGAATGCAGCTGAGAGTGTGGATTTCGATGTAACACTTCCTGTGATCTGGCTGCAAAAGCGGTCCCCCATTGTGAATATTACTGGTGGTTTCCTGGTTTGAGAAGTTGAAAAGAACTGTGTGTTAATGTTTTTTTTAACAAGCAAATAACATCATAATATGTAAGTGAAGCATATAATAACATCTGTTTTTCCTGTTTCTTTTTCCTTATGCTTATAGTTTTGAACTAAATTATATTTCTACAATATTTGCAGTGGGTGCAAGGTATAGCACTATACATATGAATATAAATAGGTAAATAGTGGCTATTGGGTGGTGTTAATCAGACAACTAATGTCAGTATAGTTAGGAACTAAAGCATGCAATTGCAAAACTTTGATAATTGATAGTTGCAGGCACTGTGTATGGTACAGAATTATAATGTGGGATGCATTTTTTTTTCTGTCTGTTTTTTTTTTTTTTTTTTGTTTTCTTTCTCTCTCTCAGTAAAAGTGGTATATGAATAATGATTGTAACAAAAGAGGTATTTGGGGTAGGTATAAGTAGCTAGTTAATATATTAAATTTTTTTTCTTTAAATGGTAATAAAACCTTACAATAGAGATTTGCTTAATTAATAGTTGGAACATGAGCTGTAGAGCAATAGCAGTGTTTGTTAGGGAATGTTTAGTTTAGACTTTGTAGTAGCTAAGTTAGAATATATAGGTTGCAAGTTTAGGAAATGTTTTAAGTTTTATTACATGAAGCTTTTAAATATGTTTATGTGGTTAATCTTGTTCATGTTTTTTTTACATACCAGACCTATATAAGTCCTGGTCCAGGGGTAAAGTGGGTAGGCACTGGCTGGGGACGGGATGTAGGAAATGCTTCCAGACTATGTTTAGTATGCAGTTAATACATATCCATTGGATAATTTCCCTTTTATACTATTATTGGATAATTAGACCTGTCAATGTGGGAATTCGACTCATGGAACGTTAAAAGGCTACAGAACTTGAAGAAGAGGAAGCTGTTACTATACATATTGCTACAGGACAAAGCACTGTTTGCATTTTTACAAGAAATACACTTGCTAAATGATCAGTGAGATGATATTAGGAAAAAGAACTGGATTAGAGCGATAGTGGCATCAGAAGGTAAGACAAACAGTGCTGGAGTAGCTATAATTATCAAAACTCAATACAAAGACAAGATTTTAGACTCTAAAGTGGATCAAAATGGGCGATGGTGTTATGTTATTTTATCAGATAATGCGTTTGATAAACCTCTTTTACTTTTAAATATATATGCACCATGTAATGACCAACAAAGTTTCATGACATCATTATATCCAATCTTAACACAGTATGATGGTTATTATTTTATTGTGGGTGGGGATTGGAATACCTATCAAAATCCAAAGTTGGATAGGTCTTGTCCACACAGAGCATTTAATAAGCAGGCCGGGATAGCATTAAATGACTTTAAGGAAGATCTTCAATTATATGACCCCTTTTGTTATGCACATAGTATTAATAATGCAATTAAGTATACCTTTTATTCACCATGCCACAAAATGTGGTCTAGGATAGATTTTTTCTTGATATCTAAAGCATTAATTAATTTGGAACCAGTAGTGGTTATACATACTCGATATCTAACGGATCACTCAAAAATTTCGTTAAGGTTTTCTAAAGATTTAAAAGATGCAAGAATGCATAGAGGTTACAATTGGTCACTTAATTCAAATCTGTTAAATAAAAAGGATATAATAGATGGAATTGTAAAATATCTGAAAGGTTTAACAGATAGGATGAAGCTTCAGGAACATACTCCTGATATTGAATGGGCAGCAGCTAAATCCCAAATTAGAGGATTTCTTTTGCAAAAAGCCTCATATTATAAGAAAAGGCAAAACAATGACATTCAAAAATTAGAAACAAAAGTGAAGCTACTTGAGAAAGAACTGATTCAGAATTTTAATGCTCAAACAGAGAAGGAAATGTTGAAATGTCAAAGGGATCTCTTCTTGCTGCATAATAGTAGAGTAACACTTCAGGAGCATAGGTGTTTAGTGAAATATGCCAATAATGTTCAAATACCATCAAAAGCATTGGCAAGGATTATAAATCATTCGAAAACAACTGTACATATTTCGGAAATACAATGCAATGACACAGTGTATTCTAAAACTGAGGATATTATTGATATTTTCGAAAAAATCTATACCAAGGTTTATGAGGGTCAAATTGATAGATCTATACATAAACAGAATAAAAGATTCTTGCAAAAAATTAATTTTCCAAAATTAGAAGGTAGTCTGCAAGGTGATCTGATTAAACCTACATCTTCAGAGGAAATAGTATATGTAATTCAACATATGAAAGTACATAAGTCCCCATGTCCTGATGGTATGACAGTTGAATTTTATAAAGAGTTTGCTGATAGTTTTGGTAAAATATTGTCTCATGTATTTAACTACATAATCAAAAATAAAATTAGTGACTCTCACCTTAATGCGTCAAAAACAATCTTTATACATAAAGCTAATTCAGACCCCCAAAGCCCAGACAATTACAGGCCAATAGCATTAATAAATATGGATATGAAAATTCTAACTACCATTATAGCATGTAGATTAAAAAAGATTATGATCCATTTAATTTCTAAGGAACAGGCTGGATTTATGGCAACTAGACAGACTAGTGATAACACACTTACACTACATAATATGATGATGTATGCTAAACAAAACAACTCTAATATTTATGCCCTTATAATAGATGCTCAGAAAGCATTTGATAGAGTGGATATAAACTTTTTGTTTGATGTGTTGCCTTATTTCAATATGCCACAGGAATTTATTCAGATACTACAAATATTATATAGTAATCCTTATACTACGTTATATATTAATAGGAGTTGTTCTAAAAGAATACAGATTAAAAATGGTACACGGCAGGGCTGCCCTTTGTCCCCCTTATTGTTTAACCTTTATTTAGAACCTCTATTTTTATATATTAAGCAAAATCTGTATCATAATGCACCAATACTTTATAGGAATAAATTAGTAATGTCGGCATTTGCTGATGATCTTATTATTTATTGTACAACCCCAATTTCTGATAGTGAAAAGATATTAAATGCTATAAACGAATTTTCAGAAGTCTCTAATTACAAAATTAATTTGGAAAAAATTAGTATTTTCCCATTAAGAACCCCTAAACCTTTTTCATTAATGTCCCTGGTGGGGAAGATATCATGTAAAGAAAATATCAAATATTTGGGTATTAGCTTCTCTATGGATAATAAGGACTTTTATAGTAATAATATTAAATGAGTATGGGAACAAATAGTAACTGATTGTGGCAGATGGAGGAATTTAAGACTACCGGTATTGGCAAAAGTATCAATAGTGAAAATGAATATATTACCACAAATGTTGTATATCTTTAGGTCTGCTCAAGTATCAATTACAAAGACAGTTTTTAAACAAATTCATAAAGATCTAGCTAAATTTATTTGGGAGCCAAAGAAAACTAGAATATTGTATGAGAAATTAATGACCCCGAAGAGTAGAGGAGGACTTGAGTTACCGAATTTTGAAGTATACTATTTAATTGTGAATGCCAACAGGTGTTTAAGAATTGCTAATTATGAGGTAATTAGTACAAAGTGGATACCAACTTGGGTGGTCTTGAATTACAAGCATATTCTAGATCGGAACATAAATCCTAAAGCTTTACCCTTTTTGGATAAAAGTAGTTTAATAAAGTATGGGATTATGGACCACTTAAAAACATATGTGTCATCTTTGCAAAATTTATTCCAATCAGTAGTCTTGTTGCAATATATGATGGTTTTTCAGCCTTTCCATAGAAATCCCAATTTTAAACTAAATAATCAGTTGATTGATCTTAGTAAATTCCCATTAATAGTTAATTTGACTCTGATTGATGTTTTTAATAAATTTCATTTATTGGCTTCGCAAGTTAGTCAGGAATTGAATCTTCCTAAGAGTTATATGGTTGTCATGAGACAAATCAGAGAACTTGCTCTGAGTCATTTTGAAAACTTTAAACCGGTAGTCGGAATTGTGGATAAATGCTCTGAATTGTGGCAGGCTCTCCAACAGGAGGTCAAATTTATAACAACAACAAATAAATTAATTAAAGATTTAAAATTCCAGGATAAAATTCTGTTGTCAGGGTATTGGGTAAACAAAATGACAGTAGCAGATAATCAGGTATTAAAAGCAATTGATTTAACAATAAAATCGGTCTCCTTTCAAAAGTTGATGTATACGCAGTTGATGATTTGGAATAATGCTTATTATACCCATCTTAGGTTACATAAATTTAATCCTAGGAATTCTCCAACTTGTCCATATTGCACAAATCAAATGGTGGATCTTCTTCATATGTTCTGGAGCTGCAAGTGTATATATAAACTTTGGAACTCTCTTAGAACACAACTACAAAAGATGGGTTATCAAAGTTCAACGTTATCATGGGAGTTTATGATTCTACATGTTCCTCCAAGAGAGCTCTCTAGGTCACAAACTATAATATGTATGAATACTTTTTTGCTGATGAAGTTATATATAGCTACAAATTGGCTAGAACCTTCAAGCTTGTGGCTATAAAGCATATATTAGCACATAAATTACTCCTGAAGCAAAGTAACAAAAATATTAATAACCCGAAAATATGGGAAAAGGTTTTTAACATTATATTAGCATAATACTGTTATTAGGAATATATTAAAGTTTGGATGTATATGTGGAGGAAAAAATGTTTTGAAAACATGTATGATATGTATGGACGCAAAGTACTTTTACAAATGTTTTGGCTTTGTTTTTCTTCCCTGGTGTTTTCTTTTTTGGATTAGTGATGATTTTTATATGGAAGCATTTCATGTAAATATTGTATATAGTTTTGATAGTAATAGTAGTGAATTATGTGTGCGAGTTTATTGTATTTTGAAAATATATATCAATAAAAATTTATTATGGAAAAAAAAAAATAACCCCCACTTCACCATTATACCAAGGGACTATAATTTCTGTATGAATCATAGTTGGGCATGACAGCCATAGGGCATAATTTACTTATACTGCTGCACTGTTCAGCATCATAATGCTACACAGCCTTGTCTGTCATCCCAAGTAGAGGAGCACCTACTATGCATTGGTGTATTAGGTACTCTTATGTGCCATTCATAAACTTGGGGTGGGTACTGTATGTTGCCATGGCTACCACAATTCATGTTGCTGGAGCATGATAGTCCCCAGCAGCAGCATACTGGCCATAATGAGTTGGATGTTTTTCACATTTGTGTACTATGTTTATAAATACCAAGGTCCATCTCCAATCACCAAAATCCTCTTCTCTGTCTGACAGTGAGTCACTTCTTTCTCTTTCTCTTCTTCTTCACTCTCTGCTACATGCCATTCACACCTTCAATCTGCAGCCTTTCATCTTCAACAAAAACAAAGGAAGAAACTCATTGCCAAACGACACCTAAAAAGGCGACAACTTGAATAAAACTACAACAGACACTGTAAGAGGTTTGGAAAACACACAGAAGTCAAGGCAGAAATAAGCTGTTATTCCAATACAACCTTTTAACTCATTAACAGACTCCTCACATTTTTATACCTATACACAGGACTTCATCAGATATCAAACAAGCTACCCGCAATTCTTTAAATGCACTTACAATTAATTAACTCTAATTGACAAATCACAATTATAAACGATTTGAAAAAAGGCAGTTTCAAAATGCCAATTTCAAATCACAAATCCAAAACACATCCAAATCATTAAAACATTTCATTTTTTTTAAACATGTTTGTAATACATAAATAGATGTGCATTAACAATACAAGTGTCTTCATACAATTAATATGAGAAATATATATATGTAATAAGCTAGTATAAACATAGGTACGATATACTCAATCTGCATTGAAACATGAACCACTACTCCCATCTAGCATCTTAATGAAGGAAATTCTACTAAAATGTCAAATTAAAACATTTAAGTAAATACCCTTGTGTTCCTAATGCAGACATAATAAAAAACTTTATAACCTGGCAGCTCTAAGCTTAAGAACAGGGGCGACATATACATTTAAACCAGGGACCCTATTGGCTTCAAGAAAAAGTTACCAATATGTTTCCCTGTATTCTATTTTTGTCTCCCATGATCCCCCTCTAGGGTCTTGTACTATTTGTTCTAATACAAAAAAGTAAATGTCACCTGCTTGCAACTTAAGGTATGCTTATATAAATCACTGGCACCTTCTTTAGTCCTAATTTCATACATGTGTTCGTATATCCTTCTTTTGAGCTTGCACTCAGTTTTCCCTCCATAGAATGCATCACATTTTTGACACAAAGCAAGGTAAATAACTCCTACACTTTCACAATTCATAAAAGTCCTAGCCTCTATATATTTATCCCTGCTTTTAACATATACAGTTTCACAATATGACACAAAGAAACACTGGGTGCCAACTCCACACTTAAATGTACTATTTTTTGTTAGAAATCTTATGCTTATGATTATCTTGTTCTAACATGTTCCTAAAAATAAATTTAATTGGGTACTTGAAAATTGGGTCTAAGTCTGAAAAACTAGCAAATCTCTCCCAGTCTCTCAAAATAGGATTTTTAATAAGGTTTACTTCAAAATTACAATTCAAAACTAGGGCCCCTTTGTATTGTTTGCACTCCTGCTTATCACCTTCAAAACTCTGATGTTCTGATACTTTAGCACTCAAAAATTCTTTCCCTAAAATAGGGGCAACTTGTCTTTTCTACCTTTCTTAACCTCCTTCAGCACTTCTTTCACCAATAATACTGGATATTTCCTCTCCAGAAACATATTTTTTGATAATGCATATTCATTGCTAAAATCTTGTTCATTAGTGGTCATTCTTGATGCACTTATGTATTGTCCTTTGACAAAACTTCTCTTTTACCTATCAGGATGAGCACTAGTATAATAAAGATAGGAGTTGGAATATGTCTCTTTCCGATATACCCTAGACTTAATTACTTGAGGGTGTTCTACTTTCTGTATATTTGCATCTAAATAGTTCACTGAATTTTTAGAAATGCTGTGTGGAGCCTATATACTCTATCAGCTCTCTATTTTTTTTCTTTCTGGGCCACTCCAAAAAAAATAAAGATATCATCCAAATATCGCTTATAGTATTTTAAATATTTAACAAATGGGAAGTTGAACATAAATTTCTGTTCCCAGACTTGTAGTACGATATTTGCATAGTTGGGGGCACGACATGCTCTCATCTCCATCCCACTTTCCTGTTTGTAATAGTCAGCATAAAAATGAATAAAATTGTTCTTAAGTACTAACTCCATTAGTTCAACACACACCCTCAATTAATTTTCATTCCTAGGGGTATCAGACCTAGTTCTTAGGATGAGGTTGACAAATAAAGAGAGAAAACATTAACATATAAAAAAAGAGAAAACTGATATACTCTATGTTGTGCGCTAGCAGAAGCCGCCAGTATCCTGATTTTCCATGAAAAAAAATATATGTGGTGGCTAGGAATCACCCCTACAATGTGATTTCTGCAGTCTGATTACTGACATTGTAGCATAATGCCCATACCCGTGTAGATTTCTAGCACAAGCTTGCAGCCATGAGCTGTCAGCAGTCATGGGAAGTAGACTGTACCTTGTGCTGCTGTTATGCTACAGCAAAATATGGTGCTTCATGGACATGCAGGCCTCTTGGCCTAATTTGCCAATGTGCTGTGCAAATAGGTATAAACTTATATAGTCTAGGAGACTCACCAGCACTTCTAATCTACATTGTATTCATAAAAGAGGACACAGTTATGGTGACACTTGCAAAGGGCAGGGTGCAACAACAGGCTGATGCCAGCACCTGTGGTGTGGCTGATGATGATGGTAAGAAACAAATACCTCAGCTGCTGCGTAGTGACACAGGGACAGCTGCTGCTTAATGACACAAGGGCACTCTCCATCTCATCTTGAGATTCATCATCTATCAATACAGGCTGAATGCGTGGTTTCACCCATGCAAGTATTATGAGGTTGAACAGTGTGAGTGCAACCAGCTCCAGTGGGGCAGGAATTCATATTGGCTTCTATAACCAGTGATGCTTGTTCTGTGGCTGCAGAGGTAGAGTCACACATTGTTTATAATGTGGGTTCACCCCACCATATCTTGGCCATGCAGATGTGCCCACCTCTGTCATATGGCAAGAGGTTACCCCTGGCATGTGGATGGCACTCGGGATCAATCAGCAGATGTGATACAGTATCATACAGGCAAAATATGCTACAGCCTGCTGTAGCATGAACCTCACTGCTGTGTGATGTGGTGTCCATAAGAATGTGTAGGCCAGGCACACAGTAATGATTATTCTCCTGAGATTTCTCATGGCACACAGTGCATCAGTGTCCATCTCCCTGTGAAGGACTGCCAGTGGCACCATCACTGCACTAACTGGCAATGCTGTTTGACATTTGGGAAGAAAATGTAACAGGTAGTCTGGGTAGGGTGGCTATAGGTTCATAGGTTGATAACAGGCTGTTGATCTGAATGATCATTTGTAGCCTAGCCTCAGAGTCCCATTTTCAGTATCTACAATGCAGAGTAACTGCCCTTTCAATGTGGTGTTGAGGGGCTAGACCAGTGGCTGAATTTATGTTTTCCATCCATACAGGATGCATATGAAGGTTGTCAAATAATTGCATTATTTTGCATTCAATGGAAATCTATTCCATACAAGAGGGGCACATTAGGATGTAGCCAACTGGATGGTAAACTGGCACACCAGCCAAACCAAATATATTAGTGTTGAGAGAATACTCTCAGCCAAGAGTTGTTACTAGCAACATCATTTAAGGATCAGTCCTTGGACCACTTCCCTTTGGCATTTACTTGTCTGATGTCAACACTAATGTTAAGGAACTGTGGCTGACAAAATCTGAAGATCATTGCAAACTGAGAACTATCATAGACCCTCCATCTGTCTCCTGAATTGTCCAGGATGGTCTAATGGCTACTTATAAAGTGTGTCAGGACTATGCCAAGAAATATAGTATAATGTCCTTTGGCAGTCATTGACAGCCAAGCACCTACCGTATATATGAACCCAATTTGAAAATTGACTGTTATTAGAGACCGTGTTACTTTCATTGATAATGAACTATCTTTCGACCACCATGTGTCTACTGTTGTTAGGGAATCATTTTATCTAGCCTAGGACTGTCAGGCATAACTGAAAGTAGAAAATCTGGTACTGAATCAAGAGAGATAGCTCGTCTTTAATGCCAGAATGTGGGCCTATGTCTAATGGTTAAGATAAGCAGTATGCATTGATTTGCCTGCACCCAGGTATCGGTGACTTATTCAAATAAATCCTCAAAATTTAGGACACCAAGTCTACTTTTAATTAACTCAGATTGGTTTAGGTCAAGTGATTATTGATTGTTCATGTTCTTGTTAAGTTCTATAATGATGCCCTCCACTGCCTTACAGATAAGACTGGCTAAGCTTATAAGCCTAAAGTTATCAGGGTCAGAGGTGGGTCCTCCATTGTGGATTGGAATAAGTAAAGCATTTCTCCTCATTTTAAGTACAAGTTCAGTGGAGAGGCTGAGACTGAAGAGATTTAGTATTGAGTTCACAAGACTATTAATGGTACTGACAAACAAGCAATTTGACATATTGTCTTGAGCCATAGGACTATTGTTATTAGCCTTGGCGGGTGCCCTCCAGACTTGTTCTGAGGTGATCTAAGGGGGGGGGGATGCTAATATGTGGGAGAAAGTTAGAGAGATGTGAGGGTGTAAATTTAGAGATACATTTATCAGCTAATATGTTGTCTATGCCCTCTGGGTCTGATTATTTTGTTATATATTAGCTTAGTGCACTGCTGGGTATTGCTTCAAGGTTTCTATATATTTATAAAAGGACTAGGGGCAGAGGAAGGTAGAGGTGATGGAGATGAAGTGCTTGAGATGGGAGGTAGGACGCCTGGATGCATACTGTGGGGAAGACAAAGAAATGAGGACATTAGAGCAAAATCCCAAGTAACTCCAATTGCAGAGAAGGTCAAAGATCACAGATAATAGTGGTTCAGGCATGTATGCAGGAAAGCAGAAAACAACCTGGTGAAGAAGATTTGGGACAGACAGGAAGAAGACAAGAGGAAATAAGGACATCCAGTAAATAGGTGAATGGACTGTATGAGAGAAGACCTGTGACAGTCAGTCATAATTGTTGAAGAAAGTAGGACAGTGACATCAAATCAAGAGAGAAAGCAACCTCAACCCCCTGCAGAAAATGTGAAAAGGGGGGAGATGATGATGATGATTGTGGTTGCCCTTGGAAACCCCAACCCAATGCAGAAAATGGGAAAAGGGGATGATGATGATGATGATGATTATGACTGTGGTTGTCCTTTATGTAGAGGCAATATTCATATCATACTTATGTTTGGAAGATTTCATTTTGCATTTATATTCTTTGTTTAACTTCTTGAATTTACTTTTAGAAGTTGAGGTATTTAGTTTATTCTTATGGATACTAAGTTTATTTTCCTTTTATTGTAAAGTTTGTTTATACTAGGATTCCAGCACTTGAACTTAGCACTGCTTTTGTTTGATGTGTGCTGATACCTTAATGCAAGCTCTTACATGAATATAAAAACTGTCTGCAAATGTAACAATGTGTGAGATGGGGTCATTAAGAGAAAGCTATTACTTAAATTTCATCAGGTCATTTTGCTACTAAATAATTTTTAAAGACAGAAGGGTTTGATAGCAGTCAAGTTTAACCCTCTTGGTGAATATTCCCAAGCAGTGGTGCAATTTCTTTGGTTTAGGGACAGCTACAGGTATAGAGCATAGGAAGATCACATTGGTGTGGATTACATCCATCATTTTTGAGCCCCTAGTTGGTACATTAATGTGTTAGTCTAAGGTATTAGTATTTATGAAATCTAGGAAAGCCTCTGCATACTTTTTTGTGGTAGTGTAGATTACACACTTAATGGAAGTATAGTTGAAATTCACCAGAAGAATAATATATGGTTATATAAGAAGGGACTACAGCTTGGTAATGTATGCCTAATGGGTTGCATCATGGAATACATACATCCTGTACCTGGATATGAACTATTATCTGCTATACCTTGTCATGCGAAGCAGTGACTCTTACTCTCCATTTGCAGGTCACCTCATGAGCAAATCTCATCCAGGTGAAAGTCCTGCTGTTCTACAGCATCCCTGTCAGGGGGAGCACAAGATCTGGTAGAACAATCCAGAATAGTGGTCAAACATCATGATCATGTTGTGACACCTTAAAAACTGTATAGCCATAACCTCAGAATGCCTAGTGCTACATCAAGCCACAATCAAATAGTGAAAACCTCCACCCCATCACAGGAAGACATAGCATATAACATGATATGCTCCTGCATGAATGTGTGTGGATAGATTTCATAGATTCATAGGTGAGAACTAGGCTATCTGCCCTCGGGGACCATTTTATGCCTAGCCATTTCCCTCATGGGACATCATGGACATTTGGGTGTCTTTCCTGCAGAAAACATATTAATGGCTGTTTTTGGAAGTCCAATGGAAAAGCAGCCGAACGATGCTTCAGTATGTGTTCCTGTAATTATAAATTCAGTCATGATCTTATTAGTTTAAAGTACCCACCATACCTTTAATGGCTCCCTGATGATGGGGTGGAATACTTTTGGGTAGGATTTCTTCCAATCTCATAGCTAATATTTTGGCATATATCTTCCCATCTAACCATAACAAAGAGATTGGTCAGGGATTATCTTTACTTGCTTTCCAAATTAAAATAACCACAGCAAAGTTAACTTCTGCAGAAAATATCCCGTTCTCTCCACTACTATAAAATTTACTTATAATGGTTGTAGTAATATGTCTTTATAAGTCCTGAAAAATTGGGGTAAGTCTATCTAACCCTAGTGTGTTTCCTGGAGAAAACTATTTAATGGCTGCTCTGCTCGAATTTCTTGTATAGAGATAGAGTTATTTAAATTTAGTTTGATTTCCCCTGAAATCTGAGGTATGGTCTTCTCACATAGGTATGATAAATAATCAATATCTGAGCAGTGAGATGTGGGCTCAGGAATTGCTTGAAACACTTTAAAGATGATATTTTAAGAGCAGCATTCTACCTATAATTAATTTTAGCCTCATTTAATGTTGTAAAAAAGATTTTAATTCCATATAGTGCATTTTATATAAATGTGCCACATCTGGCAATATCTTCATTGAACTCCATCATATGCAGTTATAGTAGAGTACAGAGGGACTTTTGTATTTGTTGACATAATTGGGAAAAAATCCACTTGAATTCCTACCACCTAGTTATAGGGTAGTGTATCTTTCTTATAGGCTGCTTCCAGAAGTGGGTTATCCAACTATGTAACCTAGCAAATAATTACTTTTTATCCAAATTAAATTAAACTTCCAACAAAACATCCTTGTCTGTTTGACTAACTATCTCATGAGTACTACAAAAAAGTGAATGGTCTGAATAAGGAGTAGGACTTATCTCAACATCAGTTACATTAGAAAAAAGTATTTTCAAGACAAATATGTCAATTCTACTAGCAGTGCTTAGTCTTTTACTCATGTAAGTGTCATCTCTCATTTGTGGATAGAATAATCTCCAAACACTGACCAGCATTAAGTCATGCATTGTTTTAAGCTGATCTTTTGTGGGGAGTAGTACACTTATATAGTCAATCTTTTAATCATCGGGTATAAGATCATGTTAAAGTTTCCTCTTAATAATAATGGTGTATTTGTATTACGATATACCATTAACTCTGCTG